>NW_015113857.1:58889-154805 GCF_001443285.1 Poecilia latipinna | reverse complement strand
CGAGAGGGGATGCAATTTTAGGCAGGCATGCGTTTCTGGGCATAACACCGGCCCGGTTCAGTGGAGTGAAGCGGAACCCGGTTACATATGCTTTCATATTTCTGTAGTATATTTTATTTTGCGCATGAAGTTTGATACATTATCTTAAAGCTTGATTTAAAACACGGGTTTGCGCCGTTGTTAATCTTACACCGTGTAATGCTGGCATATTAGTTCTCGCTACCTCCTAGAGACCCCCACTCCCTCCCCCCTTCTCCTTCTCTTGGATGTCCCACACCCAATTTTCCCGTGTTTTATTTCAAAAAGAAATACCACTTGCGCCAAGTCTAGAATCTTTTAAGATAACTGATGGATGGCGACTTTCCGGGTTTTGTTTGTATGCTGTCTTAGGTGAGACCGAGACAGGCAGTCTTAGTAAAGTCGTAATTTTCCGGGAGATGCTACCGCTAATGACCGCAGTGAAGTTAGTTTCAAGTTGGATATTCGATATTCGAGCTCCGCGGAGTAAGCGGCGTTTAGCTCAAGGTTGATCCGATTTATGAACGCTACTGTCGGCCAGCGGTTCTCCACCGCTCCCGGCCGCAGCGCCCGAAGGTTCACTTAGGGACTGTCAACAAATTACCGAACCAAACATTCCTGTCAAAGAAATGTTAATAAATGCCTTGAATTGTAACCAACTGTCAGTGCTAATTCAGGCTTTTACATGAGCCAAAATAGCATCTATAAAATTTTAAATTCAATATTTTCAATAATTTTAATATTAAATAATATGTTTTCTTCAATAGCTTAACATATTTTTTATTTTTTAGCTCATGTAAAAGCCTGAATTAGCACTGACAGTTGGTTACAATTCAAGGCATTTATTAACGTTTCTTTGACAGGAATGTTTGGTTCGGTAATTTGTTATATTTACTTCCATAATATTTTATTAAATTAATGGAGATTTTCAGTTTTATCTATAAAGAACTTTAACAAGCAACAAATTTCTGCTCAGAAACACAAGAGCAATAAAACTAATAATAGTTTCTAATCTGAGCCAAACAACCAAGAACCTTGAAAAGTTGAAGTTTCTCCACATGTTGACACAACCATCTGATATGTTGATATTTATCAAATACAGATTTTATTAATTTATTTAATCGTGTTTAATGTTGATTCTCACCTGAACCTCTTTCATTCCTGAACATTAAGCTCTTTAAGCTTTGGCCTCTTTTAGTCTGGAGGCTTTAAGTTGTTTAACTGATTCGTCTCAAACGTTTCAATGAAAAAGTTAAAAACCTGCTGAGTTACAAACAGTGACGTTTACTGTGAGATGTTTATCAGTTTCTGTCGGCTGTGCAGGAATGTTTTCTCATTACTCGCATGCCTCAAAAACAAAAGATTCCACCTACAAACACGACATTAGGATCCGACCACCAGATCCATTTTCTGATGTGTAATAAATGGAAGGTGAAGGTTTCTGGTCAAACCCTTTAATGAAAATATCACTTTTCAAAAAGTCATACTAGTAAATATAATTTAACACAAAATGGAGAACTGGATCAGGAAGCGTCTGTCTTACCTGGGAAAACCTGCTGAGCCTGGCGGTGGGGTCATAAGGTCGTCCATCAGCGGCCCGCTGTGTTTTTGGGTTAAAAATGTTCCAAACATTCAAGTAAGTGTCATAATTTAGAGGGCAGTGAAGCCTGGTGGCTGATAAAACACAGAGGAAACCCAGACTTCTGTCTGTGGTTCCAGTCGGTCTC
Organism: Poecilia latipinna; assembly: GCF_001443285.1. Taxonomy (NCBI): domain Eukaryota; kingdom Metazoa; phylum Chordata; class Actinopteri; order Cyprinodontiformes; family Poeciliidae; genus Poecilia; species Poecilia latipinna. Next base: position 153,060 of record NW_015113857.1, on the reverse strand, counting down.
TGGGCTGATCTTGGTCCCTCAGGAGACGGTGACAAATAACCTTTCAGCAAAATATATGAGCTTCACTTAAGTCAATAATTCATTAATATTGATGAAAAAGATCCAGTTCATTTGGCAGATTATTTCACCTATAAAAAAAATTTCTCCATGTTATGAAACAATCTGCCAATGAAATCAGAATTTTATTCCACTGGCAAAATGGAATAAAAGTAAACCTTTATTATGTCCACCAGGGGGCAGAAATGAGCAACAAATGTTTATTTAAGACTCATTTAATCATCAGAAAAAAGCGTTACCTTCATAACGAAGAAGGATTTTATAACATTTTAAAAACGGCAGAAATTCTCAGGAAAACATCAAAAGTTAATAAAACATAAACCATATGAGAAAAGAAATGATAAAAAAAACAGCAGAATGAACAATTAAATTAAACTCTTAAACTTCAGTATCATAATGTTGTCCATCAGAACTCATCTTAATGTTAAACTATGCAACATGTATATCTGGTTTTCTTTTGATTACTATTTTATCTCTGTGATTTTACCGAATGTGTTTAAATTGTCCTTCTTGGGTTTCTGTCCAGCTTTAAACTGACCTCAGGTTCTCCATACTTCACACAGACTTTAGAAGCAGAAACACAAAAACTACTTTATCAGGTTTCCTCCTATATTACATCCTCATACAAATATTTACACAACAATGAAACTTCTCACTTTCTCTACATCAAAAGCTAATTAAAAAGTGGAATTATTGGTTTCCCTTCAATTAAAACTATCATATTTATGAGCTCTAAATTAAAAAAACTGTCATATTTCTGAATTTTAAAGCTCCAAATTTGGCGGAAAAAGTGTAAAATTTCCCAGACGTTAAGGAGCCGTTCGTCTCCAATAAGAGTAAAACTCGGTGCTGATCTGCAGGATTCTTCAGAACCGGTCCGTCGTTAGCGGGCAGGAAGCGGCTGCATCTGCAGGGAGTCGTAGGTGTCTCTGGTGGCCGAGCTCAGACCCTGAAACCAGTCAATCAGTTAATCAATCAGCTGATCAGAGCGAGTGTTGGACGGGTCGGTCCGGTCCGGTCGGTACTCACCTGGTAAACCTGCTCGTTCTTCCGCTGACGCTGCAAAAACAACAGTTTTTAATTCAACCGGTTCCAGAATCTCACCAAACCTCATGGTGTTCAGACGCTCACCTCTCTCTTCACAGGAAGCTCTTTGTACGTCGGTTCTGATCGTTTCTGCAGGCCCTGAAATCCAAAAACAGAACCGGTTAGATAAACATCCCAGAGGTCCCGGCGGTTCTGGAGGGTCAGTTTGGTACCGTGTAGGTGGAGTCATCCGGCGCTCTGCGGTTCTGAGAGACAGAATGAGAAGAAACAAGATGAAGCATCTGAACAGAACACCTTCAGAACCGTGGGCGGACACCGGGACTTACCCGTCCTCGCTCCGGGTCGGTCATCAGCGGCTCGTAGGTGTCACCGGTCGGTCTGCTCAGAGGCTGAACACAGAAACACCATGAAGACGAATCCAAACACAGAAATATGAGCAGCGACACCGAGAGACGGACGGGAACTTACAGCGTAGGTGTTGTCGTCTGAGCCCTTCACTTTGGTTCTGAAGAACTGAAACACAGAAGGTCCAGAATAAGTTTTAAAGCTGCAGTACGTCACTTTGAGAGAAAATATGTTCTTCACATGATGACAGTTTGTCACGAGGCAGATAATCTGTGAAAAGATCGACCTGCACCTGGAGCTGCTGCTGCTAACGAAGAAATGCAGCAAAAACAACCAATCAGAGCCAGGAGGAGGGGCTTAGCGCTGTCAATCAACTCATGTACTCGGTGCTGAATGTGCTAGTGGTGGAGAAACATCTTACTGTTACAGGAAAACCCTTTATCGTTTTCCTTTTTCTACCAAAAACTGAATGATAAATTCTTCAGTTTGGTGTTTTGGTCTCAACCAGTCCTTTTTTTATTTTTTTATTGAAGGATAGTTTTGTTGTTTTGCTTATTTATTTTAGATATTTAAAATGTCTTCCAGTTCTAGTATTAAATGTTTGATAGAATTTAACGTTTATTGAGCTTTAAGAATATGTTCTTGCATCATTATTTTGAAAATATAATAATATTTTCCTGGTTTGGCCCATCAGGTTTGGTAGAACATGTTCCACCTGGTTCTCTTCCTGCTCAGGTTTGTTTTGGACCCACCTTCTCCTTGATGAACATGCCGGTGATGATGAGGCCGTAGAGGCCCAGGAAACCGTCCAGGATGTAGCAGAGCTGAGGGTCAGCGATGCTCAGCGCCTCTGTAGAGGTCAACACACACCGTTAGTCAGGGTCTGGCTGCAGCTGCTAGCATGTGTGTGTGTGTTTGAGCGAAGCTCGGCGGTTTCCTCAGCTGCTTCAGCTCTCGCTGTGGCTCATTAGCTCACAGGTGTGTGTTGGAGTGTGGTTCAGTGTGGGCGTGTGTGTGTAGGTGTGCGTGTGTGTGTGTGCGTCTGTGTGTCAGTCAAACTGAGAGACGCAGCAGAGGCAACCTTCATGTCAGAAACCTCAGCAGAGTTTCAGAGGCGCTCGGCTCTGAACTGAAACAAGCAGGTTCACCAAACCAAGTCTGAGACCAGAGCGAAGACGGCTGAACAGAACCGGAGCGGTTCTGTCTGAGCAAACAGAGAAGGCGACCCAATCTGAGACCGAACCAGAACCTCTGGCTTCTCCAGTAAGAGGGAAAAATCATCTTTGTATGTCAGTTTGTGTTTCTGCTGCTTCTAAAAACAACCAAGATCTTAAAAACCATCCAGCTGTTTTTTAGCAGTAGGTTCAGGATTTTAGTGTTTGGAAAATGAGACGTTTCAAAAACCTCCAACAGGCACTGCCCCATTACCTAGCAACGCCAGCTGAACTCTGCCTGTTACCTAGCAACCCCAGTGGAACTCAGTTTGTTCCCTAGCAACCCAATAAAACTCCAGTGCGCTTGGTCAGCAGGTTTTTTCAGAAAAAGAAAAGACAAGTTTTGTTGTCAAAGTGTCATCCAGAAATCACTTGCTGCATTCTGGTTGGTTGTATAGGAGGCTCCACTACTGCTTTTCAAAGATGTATGTTTGCATAATTGTGCCTCTGTTTTCAGCCCTGTGTGACCAGCAGCAGCTTATCTGGACTTAAAGTGACAAAACGCCCTAAAACAGACTAAAATCTAATTATCAAGAACGATTTTGTGCGAGAAATGTAAAAAACCAAAAACGTCTAACGACGATTAGAGAAGTTCCTGAAATAAGTGACTTCCCATTTGCTCTCATAAACGTTCCTCATCTCTCCTCTGTGTTGGAGAAAACGCGGCGGGTGGATGACCTCATGTACAGTCGATCTCTGGTGGTTCCAGGAAGCTTAATCTTAATCTGTCATCTTTGCTCACAGAAATATAAAAGCTGTCAAAGCAGCTCAGAGCAGCACCGCCCGTCCTCCATCGCGTCGTCATGGCAACGGCGATGTTGAGCATATCATCAGGGTCTCTAGCGGGGGCCAGATAAGAGCGAACAGCAGGAAGTGTGTGATCTGATGACGACCGCAGGGACAGTTTCACATGTTTGTAACACTAAACACTCTAAAGCTGCTCGGGACAGGATTTAAAATATTTCTGCATTAAGCAGAAAACAGATGAGAATCAAAGTTCCTGTCGATAATAAACCAACTCAGACGCTGGACGTGAAAAACATTTCAAAAAGCAGATATGAGACGGAAGGAAAAAAAAACAAAAAAAGAGAAATTAATCTGTAAAACGTCGTTTTTATCTTTTAAAAGGAGCTGAAGCTTTAAATGTTTCAGCTTTTGGTGTTTTAGTTTTAGTTAAAGTTACAAACATCAGAAATAAATAAAACCAACAACGAATCAAAGTTTAAACTATAAACTATATGTGGAAACACATCAACGGAGAGAATAATAATAATAATAATAAAACATCATAAGGGAAATTAAGACTTTTTAAGGTTTTACACTGAAAATAATCATGTTTAAAGTTTTTTGCTGTTTTTTTTAATAAACTCTCTGACTTGGTTTTGTTCAAAGCCAAATTTAAGACACATTTATTTAAAAAAAACCTTTTTATCTTTTTACTTTGCACTATTTCTAATTTATCATGGCTGTATGTGTCGATGTGAGGAGCTGTTAGAAGATTCTGTGTAAATAAAGATTATTTAATTGATTAATTGATTTAATTTTTTGTCCTTATTTAACATAGAAGTTCCTTCAACGTCTCACTTCGGGACAGTCAGAGTAAAAACTACGTCCAGAACAAGACAAATATTTACTTCATAGAACTACTAAATTCTAGTTTTTAGTTATATTAGTAACTAAACTAAGTAATAATTTAGTTACATTTTATCTACATTGTCCATTAAATAAAGTTTCTTAAACTAAACGGAGTAAAAATCGTTTTTATTTCCCATCCAGGCCGTTTGGACCGTTTTTAGCCGCGGCTCTTTTTAAATTTATCATCTGATTTTTGAAAATTTCTAAGAAACTGAAATGATTTTTATATTGATTTTATTTTGTAATTATTTACCGTAATAACAAAATCAGATGTATGGATTATTTAGTTCTTTTTTCTCTTTTCTAATTAAATAAAATCAAGTGAAGGAGAGTTTTCCCTCGTTGACTTGAAACAACAGAGACGCCAAAATGAAGAACATAAACATTCATAGGCAGAAATATGTTTTAAAAACACAACGTTATTTAGACGTTTACCAGTTATTTGTAGTTTTACTGTAACTTTGAAAGTCGACGTTTAAACGGAGAAAATGTGAGAAATTTAAACTTTCTTGGATCAGAAATTAAATTATTTTTTTTCAGTGTTTCAGTTTGTTTTATTAAAAAAAACATTAAAAGAGAATTTTACTTCTGTTGTAAAATTGAACAAAAAATTAAAGTTGTGATATTTGATCTGGTTCAAAATGATAACATTTTTATTTTAAAAGTGCAAAACGTTCGTCTGTTTGTTTTAATAGTTTGGATTAAAATAATTAAAGTGATATTTAACAATAACAGGTGATGCTTCATGTTTCCAAACGACTAAAGCTGCTCTGACGCTGCTCAGTGTTTACTGGGTTTACTGGGTTTACTGGTCATGATGATGCGTTTCTGTTTTCTCCTCCTGCCGTTGGAAACAGAACAAAGTTTCCAGTGAAGCAGAGCCTGATGAAGACCATCTGCAGACGAAAACACTCAGTGGAAACGACGGATCATTTCACTCGGCGCTTCTTCGTGAATCATCATTTCTCTGCAGATCAGCGTTTCCAGGCTGAGTTTCCATCACAGCAGGGCTTCCCTGCACGTCCATCCTCAGCTGACAGTCGGTCAAAACGAGTGGAGCTGCGGAGCTTCAGGCTCATTAGCTGATCATTAACACCTGCTGAGAAAAGCCTCAGCGTTCAAGAAGCGTCGACGGCTTCCTGAACGAAACAACAGCCATCAGCCTGTTGCAACACATCTGTGAAAACACAGAAATGATTTTATCTGCTTCTGAAGCCCCTCGTCTCCTTCAAAGAGACGCTGCATCGATAGAAAACCTTCGATCTGAGCATCAAGACGCCCGGTTTGCATGTCGGGGCGTAAAAATGCAGAAATGAGGGAAATCAGAAAGAAGAGAAACGACAGCGTGAAGAGAGGAAACGTCAGGTTCAACAGAAACGAGAGAAACTATTTAATACAGCAACAGTTTAGCCTTCAGTTTTTATACAATCAGGATTCATTTGTGATCATTGTTACGTTTAAATCTAGTTTGATTTTCGGACTGCGCAGTAAAACCTGTCAGACTGACGGAGCAGAAAATAAAGAGTTTAACTGATGACATGAACATCCAGCAGGAAGTGTAGCGAATGAAGACGATTTATTTCAGTTCATCGTTGAGTTTATTGTTCAGTTTTTACATTGTTACATGTAATTTTGGCTAATTATTACATTAAGTTACATTTTTAAGACGTAAAAACAAATTATGTCAAACACAATTATGTGTTTGATTTTCAGACTAGATCAAACTACACAGTAAAACCTGTTAGATTATTTACTTTCCAAATAAAGATTTCTGGTCTATTTTAACTTATTACAGCCGAAATGGTAAAAATTACACATTGACTGTAGTTTTATCTGCACATAAACATCCAGCAGGATGTAAATAAAGACGGAAATAAAACTAAAATGGCTCCTTTAGAGGTAAACGATAAAATCCTCAGTTTATCGTTGAGTTTTTATATAATTAGGCTTCATTTCTGCTAATTATTATATTAATTTACATCTTTCAGTCAAATCTAGTTTGATTTTCAGATTAGATCATCCTGAGCAGTAAAACTAGTCAGATTAACGGAGCAGAAAATAAAACTTTTAACTGCAGTTACATCCAGCAGGAAGTAACGAATAAAACCTGAAATAAAACTAAAACGGTTCAAACAAATCCTGAGCTTATTGTTGACTTTTTTGAATAAATAAGCTTCATTTTATCACATTTTTACATTAAATAGATTATTTCCTCATGTAAATCTCACTATAAGGCGTTAAACGAACCATCTGGACTGAATCGACTCGCTGCAGATCTTCAAACTAGAAGAAGATGCAGAAATGAATCTTTCTGTTTTAAACTGAATCTGAACCTGCAGTCGTCTCTGAGAGAGACGAGGAAAGTCAAACAGGAATCCCACAGGGTGTCTTCTTGGCCCACTTCCTCTTCAGCTCTGTGGTTGGCAGAACAACTTCTCTACTTCTGCCTCATGTGAACTGAGAGTGACATCAGATCACAAAACGGAGCTTTTTCAGGCTGAATTTGTCTCAGATTTCACCGGAATCAGTTTTTGCTCCTCATCTGACGAACAGACAGGAAGTGGATTAATATTAATGAGGGGCGCCGAACTCAGAGCTGCATTGGTGCAGACGTACGCAGAGGATGAGATCTTATCACCGCGTGACATTTTACAGGCTTCTAAAATAGATACAAACATTAAAATAAGAAGCCTCGAAGTACAAACTGTTACAAATAGTTGATTTGTTTAAAACTGGGGCTCCACAGGGACGTGAACTCGGATCACTTAGATTCAGTTTTACAGGGAAAAGTTTTCTAACGTGGCTAAACTAAGAAAATGAAACATTTCTTCAATTATTGAAAGTTACAGAAACTGACAAAACAAAGTGTTTAAAAACAACGCTGGGTTCTGTTAAGTCCAGTTGATGGGATTAACCCCTTAAATCTCCTGCAATTTTTACCAAAACGCCTGAAAAATAAAAAAAAAAGTGCGCTAGCGGATGAAACCTGATTAATAGACGCAACTGAGGGAGATTTAAAAGGTTTTCAGCAGCAGATTATGTTGGATTATGGACGGATTATTTGGGTTATGGTTTAGTTTTTGTCAGTCTACAGTTTGTGTTGCTTATTATCTGTATTAGTTTTTTTCTTCTTTATATGTTTTGTTTTTGAAGCATTGTGAGTTTTAAGTTGTGAATTAAAGCCTTGTGGATCTCGTTGTTTTGCATTTCTAAGTGGTTTCACAAAAACTTTTACTGTTTGCTGTAAATCCTCTCCGTTCAGTAAAAAATGCATGATGGGATTTCTCAGAATGGGGAATTTAAATTTCTCTCTTCACTCTGACAGAGAGAAAAACCTTTCACCTGGTTTCAGCTTCGGGTCGGAAACTTTGACAGAACCTGATCTGGTGGTCCACCTTTGGTCCAGATGCCTGCAGGCGGCGAGGCGAACGAGACGCAGGAAGGAGAGAAAAACGTTTAAACTACGGGATAAACTACCAGATAAACTACCAGATAAACTACTGGTTGAACTACGACCCAAACCTGTCTCACCTGTTCTGTTCAGAACTGATTCTAGTGAAACTTTGGACTCCACAGAACCGGGCCCAGTTCAGTACCAACCTCCACATGTGTCTAACAAACATTAGCTGCTGGATTAGTTGGGCTCTCTGCTCCGGTGAAATCAGCTGCGCCTTTAAAGCAGCTGTTCCTCTGGAGCAGCGATAGGTGGCACCGCTTTAGTCTTCTTCATCTCTTTAAATTAAGGGCTAATGCTGCTAATTAAATGCGACCGCAGTCGGACTTTTATTTGAATCGACCCGCAGAGAAGAAGAACGGAGACGTCGGGAGTTAAGATGGCCGCCGTCTATTGTCTAAAATGGATCAGAGCCGACAGAACCGTCGCCTACGACGGCGCATTGGGGTCGTTGTAGATGAAAGAAAAAAGGAGTAAATTTCACCAAAAAAAATTTTCTACAAAAAACAAGAACATTTCTAAATTTAAAAATGGAAAATTGACTAGAAATGTTTCAAATTTTCCAGAAAAAAACATGGAAATTTCTGAGTTTCAAAAGTCAAAAAAAGTTCAGTAATTTCAAAGTTTTTTTTCTGAGATTAATCTCAAACTAAGCTTTTCAGAAAATTTACAATGTTTTAAATATATAAATGTTCTTGTTTTTTCTTGTTTTAAACAAAATATTAATTTGTTTAAAACTTAGAAAGTTCTGAATTTTTTTCTCAAAAATTTGAGATTGATCTCAACATTTCAGAGCGTTTCGTTGGGAGGGTTAGCAAATTTACGGCTTTTCAAATTCATTAATTTCTTTTTTTTTTCCTAGAAAGCTTTTGCTGTCACACGCAGAATTTTTTTTCTAGAATACTTGTTTTATAATTCAGATTTGTAACTTTTTTCCTTGTTTTTTTCTAGAACATTTTCATGTTCAAACTCAGACATTTCCTAGATTGTTCTAGAAAGTTTCTGAGATTAATCTCAAACTTTCTGAGTTTTTCAGTGGATATTTTCTCCTGTCTTTTTTTTCCCTAACTGCCAGCAGACGAAGGAAGCTGGAAGTCCTTTACTGCAGCCTCTGGCCCGGTTCTGACCCGGTTCTGTTTGGATGTGGACCTGTCGGCGTTAGGATGTGATGGGTTCACTGACTGCTTTCATCACTTCATCATCATCATCATCTCCAGCCTGTTGTTTACGTCCAGGTTCCAGATTACGCCACAGGTAAGGATGAAATGCTGATCTGGGTTTTCCCGGCTGTGATTGTGGAAACGTTGTTGATATTGAACTCGTCTTCAGAAGATGGCGGCGCTTCGTGTTTCCTCCTCTGACTATCTGCTTCATCTCCATGAAGCTCTGCGGTCGCACCGTTGGCAGTTTACCCAACACACCTGAAGCCTGAATCCAGGACGCCGCGGCGCCCCAGCAGCAGACATGTTGAGGCGTTTTCACCTCGCTCTCCCTGTCCAACATGGCCGCCGAGCTCTCAGCTCGTTCTGCTGCCTGTTATCAGCTGCAGCCGTGTGGTTCTGGTCACTTTATCGGACCGCAGAGCCGATGTTCAGATGAGAGAGGAAAACCACAGAGCTGCTTTCTGAGAGGCGGATTAACACCGCTGGCTCAACGGCTCTGAGGCAGAGGCTGCAGAGCAGAGTCCAACAGAACCGGGTCCATCAGAGCCGGGTCCAACAGAGCCGGGTCCATCAGAGCCGGGTCCAACAGAACCCAGCAGAACCGGGCCCATCAGAACCAGGTCCATCAGAACTGGGCCCATCAGTACCGGGTTCTTCAGAACTGGGTTCAGCTTCTAATCAGAAGATAAACTACTCAGGTGTAAATTTAACGTTAAAAATCTGTTGATTATCAGCAGATCAGTTTCTCTTATGAACAGTTATTAGTTATTAAATAATGCGATGCAGTAAAAACAAACAGGTTTAAGTTATTAAACTTTATTCCTGGTTAAATGTTTATTTTATAAGGCGCCTCAATTATCTGCAGTTTTCATTGATAATCTTTTATTTCTTGCCTCTGTCGCCTTTAGCGGGTCGGATCTCCTGCTGAATAATTAACGTTTATTTTCCCTGGTTTTAAATGTCGTTAAATTTAAAACCAGTTTCTGCACGTTAAACCCGACAGAACCTTTACTGGACCCGGATCTGGTTCTGGTTGTCTTTCATTAAACTTAACTCTAAGTTTTATCTGGTTTAAGAACATTTAGTGTTTAAATAGTTTAAAGCTTTTTTCTAAACTGGTTCAAATTCAAACAAATTAAAATAATTTATTCCAGTTTAATATTAATACTGACGCATTCAGACCCAAATGGACCTGACCGACCCGGTCCAGAAACCGGGCCGTCAGGCCCAGCGCTTCTGAAGATTTATACGATGAAAAGTTTTATTCTCTCCATTTATTGTTTATTTCTGTAGAACCTGACTCACAGTTTGGTTTTATTTGTCTAATTTTAATACGTTTTTATTAAAATCTCATTTTATGTTAAACCTCAAACTTCGATTCACTAAATCTATAAAGTGACTTTCTAACATCAGAAATGTTATTTTTGCAAAATTACATTTAATGTCTTGTAATTTTGTGCTTAAATTGTTTTTTATGGATTTAACTGACATTAAACACCTAAATGTGGATTTATTTATATTTTAGCCCTAAATGCGTTTAATCTCATCGGCTGTGATTAAGTTTATTTTATTTGTTTGCTTCATAATTTGGATTTATTTCATGCACAGGTTTAATAACTTAAATCATAAACTAAGTGAATAAATCATTTAGTTTAAGGAAACTACTTAGTTAGTTTAAGTTTTTATACTAAAGATTTGATGAACTAATTTGCCGCGTGTTTTTACTGAACTAAAAAAATAGAATATTTTGAATGAAATCTATTAAAATTATTTTAATTTTTAAATATTATACTTCTCTGAATGTTTAAAAAACTTTATCTTAAAGATGCCAAATAAATATTAAAAATAAAATCCCTTTAAAAACACAAACGTTTGTCTTTAGTTCGACTCTCTGGATGCTAATCCAGTTTGCGAGCTAAATGCTAACAACCGCTGAGTCACTGCTGTTCGTCTGCGGTTAAACTTAATGTGGGTTTTTTTAACGTCATTATTAACCTCATTGATCAAAAAATGACTAAAACAGAAATAAAAATGCATGCTGGGTATTTTATATTTAATCTCTCTGAAACCAGATAAAATTAGCATAAAACATGGCCGCCAGAATCTACGCACATCTTTAACGACTGAAGGTTTTCTCTGGAGTTTTGTTTTTTTAAATAACAGAAACATGCTTTCATTAGAACGTTAAACTATTGTTACATTTTTTAATACATTTTTAAAATATTTTCTGTGTTTGGAAGCAGGTTTAACACTTAAGCAGCTGCCGGCTGATTAAATGTTTTTATCGACGCGGGTTCAATTCAAATCGATAACCTTTATTTTTCAACAAGGTATTCGCTGAACTGATAGATATGTTTAGGTAAAATCTTATGTTTCTTCACCTTTAAAATGTCGAGGCTCAGATTTGATCAACTAAATTTAATAATTAAACAAATGAAGGATCACATGTTTGGAGAAGATGGAGGAAAATAAGTCATTCTTTAAAAACTGTTTATTTTTCCTAATTTTGAAAACTTGATTAAACACTGAGACATTAGCAGAGCTGTTGTAACTTCTTGTAACATGCTTCAAAACTTTAATAAAATCTTTCTTTAGCTGCTTCACTGGTTGAACTTTGAGATATTTTCAGTAATAAATGTGACGTTACGTCGCTGGTAAAATGAAAGAAATGTATCATAACTCAGGTTTGATACATTAAATGTATGGCTTTTGAATTATTTTAAAATTAAAGGGTTAAATATTTGGAAAACATAGTAAAAAAGGTAAAAAAAACCGAAAAGAAAAGAAGGTAAACTGTTATATAAATGTTTGCTTTGAGGGGAAGGAAAGAGTGACTTACTGTTTGCAGCACAACAGGAGTGTTTTTATGGAGTTCATGATAATTTAATTTAAGGCCTTTTCTTTCTTAATTTGAAGTTTGAGCCAACGTCGACATATTTCTCTTCTGTTGTCAAACATAAAATATCTTTGTTGATGCTAATCATGTTTGTTTGCTAACATGCTAAAGTTTAAAGAAGTTTGCTGCAGTTAAATGTGCAGTGGATACATCATGACTACTGGAGGTTTGTTTAATCAATTTAAGTCTTAAATATTAAAGTTTAGGAAACAAAGGGAGGAAACTTTTAACTTGGTTCTGTAAGAAAAAGAAGAAACAGGATCAAAGATGGCCGCCAGAGGCTGTGCTCATCTTTGGCTTCTTTTTCTGGTCGAAGTTTTAAGACTGAAAACATCTCTGCTTTCAGAAAACAACCAAAACATTTTAATATATACACATAAAATTCAATAATGAGGCAGAAAAAGGATTTTTTAAAAGAATTCAGTTTTTTAAAAACACTTTAACGACTTGTTTTTGGATCTAAACAGCAGAAACACGCCTGTTTCTTTTTTAAATTTCCTGAAAATGAATTTCTTATAAAACAAAAACAAACTTTTTTTTGTTTTACAAGTCTTTTTTTCATCCTGAACCAGCAGCAGGCTGCCAGCGGTCGCTTTCATTTGACGCTTCAGCGTTAACGTCCTAGTTAAATCCAACCAGCTGTCGGACTGAGTTCTGCTCTCAGGTGAGCGGCGGGGCGATGCCTACCTGCGGAGGGCAGCAGCGAGGCGACGACCAGCAGGCCCAGTACCCGGTTCTGGAGCTCCATCTCAGACCAGTGTCCCCAGTAGGTGCAGGTTGTTCAGAGCGCTCTGAGTCGTGCAGCGGCAGCAGCGAAGTGAGGCGTCTTCCTCTGCAGCGCGGTGATGAAACGGGACAGGAAGTGGTGAGGAGCTGCTGTGCCAGGTGACACAGCGACACACTTCTCCCACACACACACCGCCCCGCTCTGCTCACACACGGAAACACCAATTCAGCTGAAACACACACTCTGCCTCAGAGATGTTTACCTCCAGTGAGCTTCAATCTGCAGAGCCGACCGGCAGCATCATGCTGCGGGCCGGATCACTACCTCACACCACATTTATGACATTATTACAGATAGAAAATAATACAAACTCTGATATGTTTCAGCTAAAAATCTTTATTTTTCTTTTTAAAAATACATCTGATTTTCTAAAAAAGTATGAAAATATATTCTGACAAACAAACTGAAATACTGACTTATTCTGTTTACTAGGTGATAAAACATCAGATTTGAGCCCTGAATGTAAAAGTGGAGACATTTTGTTAAAGATAAAAACACAAACATGATCACAAATTCACATTTAGACGTTTAAAGTGAATAAATTTAGTCTAACTGAGTTTAAACCATTAATTCCTAATTAATGCTCCACCTTTCTATCGCTATGAACCATGGGAAATGTAGTAAGAAAAGTGCACAATACTGAGTAAGTCATATTCAGAAGGTCAAAGGTCAAACAAGAGAATCACTCAGAGAACTTCTTAACACTTTGGTTCATAATAAAACTTAATATTAAAGCAAATATTCAAATAAACCTCTTTAAAGTGCTTTTAATGGCGTTAATAATCAGCCCAATGTCTCCACCCAGTGGTCACAGCTCGGAACTACAACTTTGTAAAATCATATTTTTTCTGTTTAGCAAAATTATTTTTTGTTTATTAATGTTTAAATATCATTAATTATTAATGTTATGACAAAATTTGTCAAAAAGATTAATATTGTTCTGATTTAAAATCTATAATTTGATATAAAACTCTCTCTGATTCAGCAGCCATTTAATTAATGCTGATTGATTAGTGCTGATTAATTAATTGATTGATCCGAGGAAGCCGAGGTGGAACAATTTGAAGAGGAAGAGAGGAAGAGAACTGGCTGAGGATGACTTCATCATCATCATCATCATCATCATCATCATCATCATCATCATCATCATCACCACCACTCCAGGTCAAAGGTTGATTCCTGAACACAAAAATAATTTATTACTGATTTTCTGATTGTTTTATTGTCATATGGATATTATTACAATATTCAGTAATACAATAAATATCATTACATCATAATATCCAATTATTAATATAAATAATATTAATATCTCTAGTAATGTTATTTATAATGGTTTAATTATAAATTATTTTATTCATGATTAAAATCAGTGTTCTATTAAAATTGTATTTTTATTTAATGTTATATAACTTAAATCATATTCTAATATTATATCATAATCAGTGTTACACAATTTTTTATTTAATTAATATTTATACTTCATAACATTAATGTTAGACATTACGTATTCAGTAATGCATTATATATAATTAATTATATTATTACAATTGATTTTACTTTAGTTTTATTTTAATTTATTTATTTAAAATTTAAGTAGCAATGTATTACTATGAACTTTATTATTAATATCATGACATTGTCATTATAGTTAATTGTAAATTGTTACGTTTTTTTAAACATTTTGTTACATTTAACATGTAATAATTAAATATTTCCTTATAATTTTTACTAACATTTTAGAAATGTATACGTTTCAATGTTTACAAAAAGGATTTTTTAAATTAAGAAATGTTTCTTCAAACCAGAATGGTTCTGGTTAAGGACTACAAACGGCAAATAAAGAACTACAAGGACCAGCAGTTCTCACCGTCAGTGGTGCTTCCTGTGTGGCGCCGCCTGGAAATATTCATCTGGAGAAACGACCTTCACCCCACCGAAGTAATCCAGCACCCACACCTGGAACGAGACAGGGGTCAGAGCCTGGGCTGGACAGAACCGGTTCTGATGGTTCTGGTGGTTCTGGTACCTGAGTGATGTTGAACTTGGCGAAGAACCAGTTGTGGTCCGTGGGCCAGTCGATCATCTCCGGGTGTCGGCTGAACAGAGCTTTCTTTGCGAAGTCCGCCTCAGTCCCGTTCACCTGGAACACAGCGGGGTCAGAGGTCATGTGAGCCCCTGGGTGTACCTGGGTTTACCTGGGGAACAGGTGAGTGTTGGTACCTGCAGGACGGATCCAGACAGGATGATGTGAGCGCAAAGCGGGCTCTGAGGGTCAAAGCCCTGCTGCTTGCAGTAATCAGTCTGGGCCAGAGACATGGACAGAGACGCCTGGGGGTTCACCTGGAGGTCAAAGGTCACGCTTTATTAATAACTCATATGAGATAAGTTAATAAGTAAAAATATTTTATACTAGTGCATAAACATGTTTTAATGTGTAAAATTATATATATGCATTTTTATTTCAAGGCATTTTTTTGTATAAATATTAAGAAAATATTTTAAATATTTGTAATGATAAAATGAAAATTACTAATTAACATTTTACATACGCATATGTTATATTTAAATAATAAAAATATTAATTTATTTAAACGCCAGCAGTCGGTTGTTATGGGACCTGATCACGTGACCCGATCTCCAAACTGCTGCGTCACTGTTTATAAAACATGCTACGTCATGCCGGAGCCCAACGTCACGTGACGTTTGTTTGTGTAACAGAACCTGTGTCGTCCGTTTACCTGTAGGTCCTGGACCGACACCTCCATGTGGGTCAGGTACATGTACGGGACCCCGGAGCTGGTTCCGTGGGGCCCGTCGCTCACCGAGAAGACGTTGGAAAACGGCTGACCCACCACTGGCTTGTGGCTGGAGATGGTGGCCATGGAGGCCCAGTCACACTGGTGGGCGATGAAGCGGGCCACCCGGGCCACCTGGTCGTGAGGAGGGATCTGGACCCGGCAGGAGGAGGAGCCGAGTCCAGCCCAGGAGAGGCCGAGGAGGAGGAAGAGGAGAGTAGGCCGCAGAGCGGAGCTCATGGTCGGGTCGGTGTCAGCAGGACAGTCGGTCACACGGAGCCGAGGAACAGATATAAACAGAACGCCAACTTCCGCTCCCGACTTTCCCAATAAAACCACTTCCGGGTTTCACAATAAGAGCTCAGTGTGTGTAAATATTCAGAACTGTAATTTCTAAATAAATATTGACTGTAGTGGAAACTTAAAACCATTTATAAAAGAAACAGCCAGGTGGAAAACTTTTTACATTATTTCATTAATGTCAGAGAAAAATAAAAGTTAGAAAGTAAAAAAAAAAAAAAAAAAAAAAATTTTTTATATAAACAGATAATTTGAGTTTAAGTAAAAAAACAAGTAAAAAGAAGAACATTGCTAGAAAAGCCTTAGAAATTTGTACGTTTGAAAAATCAAACATTGTCTGAGTTTCAAAAGTGGAAAATGTTCCACTTGAAACTCAAATTTCCAAAGTAAGTTCTAGGGAAAAAAAATAGGAATCCCAAAATTTAGGTTTTTCTTGGTGGAAATATACTCCCTTTTTTACATGCATAATGGCCCTGATAAACTGCCATAAAATTACATCCAGACTGTTAGAAGGTAAATATGTTGAAATGGCCAAAAAAAGGTGGCTTGTCACGATTTCATGATGCTCCTTTGTTTTCAGTTTCAAAATAAGAGAAGTTTTAATCAAATCAACAAAAGAATAAAATCTACAAACATTTCAAAGTACTTTATTAAAACATTTTTTTCAATTACACAACGTCATAAATAACAAATAAGCTCAAACAGATTTTAAATTCCAAAGATTTTATTACATTAACACATTTAGAATATAAACCAGAAAAAAACTGCAGCATAAATCAGTTTTCCTCTGTCTCGCCTGGACCTTCAGCTGCACAGACGTTACACAGCTTCTCCTCCAGGTGGAGCCATCCCTGGCAACCGTTGCTACGACAGAGACAAGGCACTTCCTGTTCCTGCTCCGAGCTGGAGGTGTGAGCGTCAGAGGAATAGTTCCAGGTGAGCTCAGTGCCGGCTTTCACCACCCTGATGGACACAAAACGCATGAAAACACACATGAGGGTAAAAAGGGGAGAGGCTTACAGTGACTCCTCCCCCTCACCTGTTGGTGAAGAAGGCAATGACGGGGAAGGCGGGGTCATGGGAGTCCGTGAAAACGTTCTGGATGAACAGGTTGGGCTGGCAGCTGTGCTGTGGGCCGAATTTAACATACAGTAAATAAATGAATGAATATATTCCATCAAATCAGTGAAATAGCAAGCCAATGGTTGCTTGACTTTCATTTTTGCTTCCACTCAACTTTCCATGAACATTCCTCCAGACTCACATTGATGAAGCGCCCGACGTTTCCCTCCTTACTGGCGTCGATGAAGCAGACTTCCTCTCTCTCTGGTCCTCGTTTGAAGCTCGTTGGGCTGCCATCATCCTGGCTGTCCATTGCCACGGCAACCCTCACCTCAGACAGGCCTCCGACCTGCAGAACCAGAACCAGAAGACGTCATCCGGCATCAGTATCTCACCAGGAAAACCATCCTGGACGGAACAAACCTGGTCTTGGTTCTGAGTGGCGCCGCTGGACTCGCCGGGTCTCTGGATCACCGGGACGTGCTGCGTGGAGGGGGCGGAGCCTGGCAGAGGGGGCGGGGCCTCCAGCAGGTCGCTGCGCGCCTCCAGGATGGGCGGGGCCAGCCACTCTGTGACGACCTCCACCTCGTCATCAGATGGCAGCTCGGCCCGGGTCAGCTTGGGAGGCAGCGGCTCTGTGGGGCTGTGGGCCCGCTGCAGAACCAGACCTGTTAACAGAACCAGACCTGTTAACAGAACCACAAGTTCATTCGTTTATATATTTATACTGGGAACCAGCCGACCTGCGTAGATGCAGACGAATGTGCCTCGGTCCAGGTCGTCACGGCAACGGACCCCCCATCCCCGGTCCTCGGTCTCAAAGACCTGGAGGCGAACTCTGACACCTCTCTGGACCAGGCGGTTCTGGCAGCGGGCCCGGTCGCAGCCGCACCACGGACCGCACTCAAACAGGCTGGAGGAAGAGGAGGAGTAATGAGGAAGAGTTAGTGAGGAAGAAGAGGGTGAGGCGGTCCGGCCCGTTCTTACCCTGACTTGACCGGTTCCAGCAGCCGCTGGTGGCTGTAGCCCCGCCCACCGGTAGTCATGGTGACGCAAGCGCAGAGCCGTGCGTCACTGCAGCCGTCTCTGCAGTCGCAGCAGGTGTTGAACAGCGCGGCGCCGCGGCTCAGGAAGCAGCCATGCGGCCAGCGGTCCTTCCGGTACCGGAAGCCCGCGGGTCGGGCCTGGCCCTCCCCCACCACCAGCTCCACGGGAACAGGCTCCGCCCCCCGGCTCAGGTCGGCCCGTGGCTGAGCCGGCAGAGGGGTCGGGTCCAGCTGCACCAGGTGGTTGAAGGTGAAGAAGTCCACCTGCAGAGGGGACAGAACCGGGACAGGACCGGGTCAGACAGGGTCAGAACACGTCAGAGTGGGTCAGAGAAGATCAGAGCGGGCTCTCAGGTCCGGTTCTGGTTCACCTGCAGGACGTCGTAACTCTCCGTCGCCGACAGGAAGGACTCGACGTCCTGGAAGTTCCTGAGGCTCTGCCCACACGGCGTCTTGTAGATGACATCCCAGTCGCCCCCGGCAACAGCTGCGTCCAGGCCATCTGTGCCGGTTCCGGTCGGGGACGCCAGCGGCATGGCGCTCAGCCTCTTGAAGCCGCATAGCAGCGGCACCTTCAGCGGGTTCTGGCCGTACAGCAGCGAGCTGGACTGGGGGGTTCTGGGTAACCCGGGCAGGCAGGCCTGGGAACACACAGAGGTCAGAGGTCATCCCGTCACCGGGCCGGTTCTACTCCTCCTTACCTTGCAGCAGGGGTGAGGATGGTACTGCAACTGGACCGGTGCCAGCGGAGGCAGCAGCTCCTCTCTGCCTGCAGGGGGCGACAGTCCATTGAAATGAGCCGGCAGCAGCCCTCCTGCAGACACAGCCGGTCAGTCAGAACCAGACCAGAACCAACACACAGCTGGACACACACATCATACTTTAATGATCCACAAAGGAAGGACGTTTGTAGCAAATAATAATAACAAAACAAAACAATAATAAAACAATAAAAAACAGTAGAAAACAAGAAAATCCTGCATATATATTAATTGTGGTGTACCACAGGGATCTACACTGGGATATCTACCTTTTTTATGTAAGTTAATGATTTTACTATGATTTAGATTAGATTCTTATTTTATATTAGAGAGCTGTTACAGTCATAACACAAACCCAATTTATAGTTAAACTTATTGAAATTGATAGAGAACAATGTTTTAAACTTTATGTAGGAAGATCATAAAACTTAAACAATATTCAAAACAGATTTATTTGTATAGAGAAGTTAAGTACCTGAACCAATGACCACCTGGACCACGGAGGAGTCCTGGTCCGGAGGAGACCCGAGAGGAACGCAGTCCAGACACTCCAGCAGCCTCTGGGCCTGGACGTACTCTGAAACAGAGCCAGCATCACACCAGAACCACCCAGGACAGTCCGGACCCCAGCCAGAACGGACCAGCACCTTTATCTAGCGCCGTCTTCCTCTGCAGGGCCTGCTTCAAGTGGTCCAGGTACTGGAAGACCCCGGTGAAGACCCGCTCCACGTCCTTCTCCGCCCAGAAGCTTTTCGCCCTCTCTGAAGAACCGAGACCAGCAGTTAGCTGCAGAACAGACACTGCGCCCTCTGCTGCTAGCATGTGGGAAGGTGTGAATACGTTCAGAAATGAAATGTTCAGGTTTTTTTTTGATTAAATAAATAAGACACAGAAATAGATAGAACTCTAAAATAAGGTTCAGATTGCCCTGAAGAACTGCGGCTGACTTGCCCTGACCAATATGGCGGCTATAAGCATCATTCAGACCGGAATCTGTAGTTAGAAATCAGAGTTCTAACAGACAAAAATGAATTTTTGTCTAGTTTAAACCATCTAGCTGCCCAGTGTGACCAGTTATCTCCCAGTTTCAGGGGCTTCAGGGGGCTCCACAGTCTTACCCACATCCCGTGGATCCAACACGTCCCCCATGTCCACAGACAGCGAGTAGCGCTAAGCTAGCTCCAGTTGAGAACACAAAGACCGAGTTTGTGCTGGTACCGATCCACTCTGACTCAGAGCGCTAACGGCTGATTCAGAGCTAAACCTAAATCATAGCATTAACCGGAAATCAGCCCCGCAGTTACCGGAAAAACGGTTTAAACACCAGATTAGATCCAATTTAACGACAAACCAACACAATCTGCAGAATGGTTTATGCCTGGAAGCTTCTTGGTTCAAGCGGGCCGCCGTACAAAGAGTGGTTGTATTCCCTTAGTTTTGTCTGACAGGTATAGTTTTATATTTAAAATACATTTGGCGAAATTTGCAGTAAATTTAAAAACTATCCACCACGAATATAAAATATTGATCGACTTGATAAATGTCTGTGATTTGTGAAACTATTTCAGTCAATTTCAAAATAAAAATAAATGTTCGTGCCTGCACGGCAAAACTCGGGGCATTATTTATGTAATGACCCTCGCGGTACCCGTACTGCTACTTTGTTTACTAAATGACAACGATCATGTGTCATTTCGTTGATAATCCAATTATATATGTAAAATAAACCAGTATGTGACTGGAGGAGGTGTTGGTCGTTACTGGGAGGACCGGATGTTTACAGGCGGGTCACTTCCTGCTGAGTTTTGTAACTGTTTGATAAGAACTTATATAAGTTCTGATGAGGAGGAAGAATAATCGGGAGAGGAAAGGTGAGAGCTGTGTCAGCATCAGACAGGTGAGGTTTTAAATCAGGATTAATGGAGGCTGTTCTGGTTCCGGTTCCAGTTAACATCATGGAGAACTGAAGAGTTTTCCCCACTTTTTGCTGCTGCAGGTTGAAAGCTGGAGATGTCTGCAGTGAGGCGGTCAGTGAGCGAGGCCTTCTGGGCCATGTGTGCCGCAGATTCCCTGTCCATGCCGGTCCACTGGTATTACAACATCCAGGACATCAGCAGGGACTTCGGAGGCTGGATCAGCGGGTTTAACGCTCCCGCAGACAGACACCCGTCCAGCATCCTGACCCTGTCCAACACAGGTACCAGAACCGGACCGGGTTTCAGCTTTGAAGCAAAATGGATGAATTCATCTAAACAGTGTTGAAATTGGAGCCATTCCTTGATGTCAACCTGGTTTTATCTAGTAAAAGAAATTTTATTTATTTTTTAAATGAATTTTTAATTCATCACAGTCTTTTTTTTATAAATTTTATTGGTTTAAAATGTTTGACTATTTTAAAATGTACATGCACGTTTATATATATAATTTATTAGTATTTATCCATTCAGTCCAGAACTAGCTAGTGATTAGTATAACTGTTGGAAAACCCCAATGAGCATGGCCTGGTGGTGGCAGCATCATGCTGTGGGGCTGGATCCCAAACCAGCCAGATAGCAACATTAATGTTCCGTGTTTCAACCAATCAAAATGCGTGAAAGGTTGTGTCATGGCAGCCATGTGTCACTGATGATGCGGTGTGTCAGTTAGAACGTTTTTAATGACGTTCCTTCTGCAGAACATCAGAGTCCTGAGAACCCGGCCATGAGGAACTCCTCCCTCGTTGATGACTCGGTTCTGACACGTTTCCTTCTTCCTGTTGCAGCCGGCAGCGGTCGCTCCGCCTGGTCCACCGGTGCCAAGCGAGCCGACGTCGTAGGGAGCGTCATCCTCCATAACAAGCTGGATCTGTGGCGGTCCTCCAACGGCTCGGTCCATTACCACCAAGGTACCGGCGCTCAGAACCGCAGCTGTGTCAGAACCGGTGACTCTGTCGGATCTTCATCGTCTGTCCGGTCCTGCAGGTCTCCAGGCCGGAGACAACACCCTGAACATCCTCTGCTCCCTGCGAGCAGCTCGGACCATCGTCTCCGGGCGTTTCGCCGACGTCTCCCAGCCGGAGGTTCGGGCCGCTGTTCTGTCCGACTACGTCCGGTTCCTGACCACGCCCGGCTCGCACGCCGACACCTACGCCGAGTCCTTCCACCGCTCGTTCTTCGCCGACTGGCAGGACGGCAGGCCGACGTCTCCCAGTGAGGTGAACCAGGATCTTCCCTCCAGCTCCGCTGGTCATCAGACCGGTTCTGACTCTCTGGTTCTCTTCAGGTTCTGAAGTTTGCAGAGAAACGATCCAAACAGCTGCTGAGCTCTCGGTTTCCTGACAGCCAGCTGGACGCCATCGGTTGCCTTCCCATGATCCTTCCCTTTGTGCTGTTGTCTGCTTCGGCCAATGAGGATGAAGCTGTGAGCGAACCCAACCCGTCCGTCCTCATCCGTCCCTGAAGGTCCGGTCTCATGTTGTCGTCTCTCCTCAGGTTTCAGCAGCGGTGGAGTTCGTGAAGCTCACCCATCCTCACCCCAAAGTGCCCGAATATGTGACGATCTACAGCCGGGCGCTCCACGCCGTGCTGGGCGGGGCCAGCGTCCGCCAGCAGGCCGAGTTCGCCCTGAAGAGGCTGGAGGCCTGGGACGCCTGCCAGAGCTACAGCCGCAAGGCCGCCAGGTCCGTCAGAACTGGGCCAGCAGCTCTGCTGAAGGTTTCAGACATGAAACAGCTGATTTACTTTGACTGTTCCAGGTTTCCACCATCTTCTGAGGAGAGGCTGCAGGTCCATCAGAACGCCGTGAGCCACCTGGGTCTGGCCTGCTACAACAGAGGTCAGAGCCTACAAGCTCAACTTTAGCTTTACCTTATGTGAGCCATGCTAACCTTTGACCCGTTGAACCCACAGGGGCTCTGTCCAGTTTGTTCTACCTGGCCTACGAGTTTCATGACGACCCCAAAGGAGGAATCCTGACCAACACCAACTGTGGAGGTCAGACCTCAAGACGTTAGCTGAAACAAAGCTGAAGTGGTGGCATCTCTAGCTGAACGCTTAAATGTGCTAATGCGCTAATCATAACCATTAGCTCCTCTAGCACTAAAACCCTCCACCATTTAGCAGTATTTGGTGGAAGCTAATGCTAAATGCTACAGAAACACAGTATTTAGCAGAGGCTAATGCTGAAATGCTAGACTAACATAGTATTTAGCAGAGGCTAATACTAAAGCGCTACACCAACATGAAGTTTAGCTGAAGCTAATGGTAAAACACTAACTTTAATTTAATAATTCCGTCCTGTATGTTGCTTTAAATAAACTTATTAGGGAAGAAAGAGAGAAAACAAAACTTGAGTAAACAGACTTCAAACTGGATCTCCTGGTGTTTAACCTGTTTTGGTCTCCAGGTGAAAACTGTAACCGCGGTTCGGCCCTCGGGGCCCTGCTGGGGGCCGGGGCCGCCCACCGCGGCGCCGCCATCCCCCAGGAGTGGAAGGACGAACTGAGAGACGCCCAGGAGTTGCTCCCCGACATCCTGAAGGAGATGCTGTAACCGTGGTGACGCCCCCTGGAGGACAGGAGGACAACTGTTATCACAATGCAATGCAGCTTTCTGATTCCAGCGTTTTCTGTTTACAGTCACGATAAATTTGTTTTTAACTGGTTTTTTATTTAATAATCTGAATGCTTATGTAAACACCATGTTAACTTTTAAAAGGGAGCTTCATTAAATTATGAGTTATATTTATTATTTCTGTCTCAGTGTGCTGAAAAACAAACATGTCGTGGAAATGATCCTGATGGATTTATTCATTAAATAAAGTCAGAATCTTTGATTAAAACCATCATATTTAGAGTTTAGTGCCTATTTAAATGGTTCAAGCCTGATAAACCAGAGTAGATTTCATTCTTTGAGTTTATCTGCTTTGAAATAAATTGTAGCCATTTTGTCCTGACAGCAGAAAGGGGCTGAGCTTTAATCTGACGTGTTTTTCAGTCGGGGTTTTTGTTTGCTTCTCTGTGAACTTTGATCAGTTTAAAACGAGCATGGCGTCCATCAGCAGACAAATGAAGAGCGTCTTCTTCCTTCTCATAACCGCCGCTCTCCCAGCATGCACCGGGACCCCAGGAGGTCAGTCCTGCTCTTTCTTCCTCCTTCCTCTTCATCTTATTGTTGCTCTGGTAGCGTCTGTCAGGATCCAACGGCTCGGTTCTGATGAACTGGACCTCCGTTCTGCTCCAGACTGCAAAACGAAGAAAATACTACACAGTTTTATCATAAATTTAACTATTTTGACCAAAAGAGCTTTATTTATAATCTAATGAAATATCCTGTCAGATTTTTCTGCTGCAAACAAGTTAAATCAATAAAAATGAGTTTTAAATAAATATTATTTTACTCTAAGTACATTGAAATCCCTAGATTTTAAATAAAAATCAATTAAGCAACAGAAAATATTACTTTTTCTGTTAGTATTTAAATTTTCCTACTTGTGGTTTATGAATCTTGTTTTTGTATTTATGGCTGGTTATGAAAATATTTTCTGTCAGAAATTTCAAGAAATTTGTGGAAAATATTTTGAGTATCCAAAAAACATACACAAGTAAGAGTAGCTCAAGTAAAAGTAAAAAAGTATTTGGTAAAAGTCTACTCAAATTTAAATCATTTCATATTTAAAAAAAATAGATTATCAGATGGACAAAAATGTAAATTAAGTGGAAATGTTGGTATTTTAAGAACAAAAATGACAATAATTCATATAAGTATCAAAAAATAACAAAATCAGGCAAAATAAAATGTTTCCAGATCTGTTTCTTTCAATAAAAAAAAAAACTTATGAAACTTTAACAAAAACTGCAGGTGTGGGTCTGTTTCTGGTGAATTTAGTTTGTTTTTCAATCTGTGTGTAGAAAATCCAAAGATTTTACCCCAGTAAGAGTGGAAACAGTTCATAATAATATAAATAAAAGTAAATTTTCTCAAAAAAGTTACTTCAGTAAATGTAACTAGTTACTGCCCGTCATATGGTTTCAGTTTGAGTCCAGCAGCCGTTTGGTTGTTTTCCTGCAGGACGAATGTTTGTGTCCCGACATGAAGCCACTGGTTTCCTGCAGCGAACTCGAAGGGCCAACACTTTCCTGGAGGAGCTGAGAAACGGAAACATGGAGCGCGAATGTTACGAGGAGAAATGTTCCTACGAGGAGGCCAGAGAGATCATCCCGCACCCGCAGCAGCTGGTGAGTCTCACCTCCGTCTGAGATTTAAAGTAAAGAAGTAAACTTACTTAGATACTGTTTTTCAGAATGTCTACTTCACCCGAGTAACATTTTTTTGGGAAAACTTAAAACTTTCACTCTGCTACATTTCTCAAAAGTCTTTCGTTACATCAGGTGTGCTCAATGTGCGGTTCGGGGGCCATTTGTGGCCCTTGACTTGATCCCAGATCAGGAAAAGGCGAATTTGCTGCTTCAGGCCGTTTAATGTTGGTGAAATTTTCACTGGTCAAAGTTCTGTGCAAAATAAAACAGACAGTTAAAATCTGATAATGTAAAATGTAATGTGCAACATAAAGTATTAATACAGGGTTTTGCTTTTAATTTATTAGTAATAAACGTTCATTGAAGAGTGAAACATAAACTGTTCTTACTGACAAAAAAATCCAGAAAAAGATAAAACATTTGGATATAATTATATATATAATATATATAATTTGTCAAACCTGCAAGAACTACAGAAATCTGACAGCTTTGCTTATTTAGCAAGCACAAATAAATAATAAAATTGTTTGTGCAATTACAATAAAAATATTTGTAA
The DNA here is from genome assembly GCF_001443285.1 of Poecilia latipinna. Taxonomy (NCBI): domain Eukaryota; kingdom Metazoa; phylum Chordata; class Actinopteri; order Cyprinodontiformes; family Poeciliidae; genus Poecilia; species Poecilia latipinna. The sequence goes on along the minus strand of NW_015113857.1, from coordinate 127,704 downwards.
AATGTTTGTCCCCCTGATTTATAATCTGGCCAAGCAGAAAATTTCCACAAATATTCTTGGCTAAACTCAAAAATATTCAAAGTACTTTAACTTAACTTTAGCCGAGTTCCTGATCCATCTCTGGTTTCACTGCCTGGTTTTCTCTTGTGCAGGAAAACTTCTGGAGGACCTACACAGGTACTGACCCGAACATTTCCCGCCTGCTGTGAGAACCGGGCCTCATGGATGTGTTTTGGTTTCCAGCGCCGAACCTCTGCCTGTCGTCTCCCTGTAAGAACGGGGCGACCTGCACCCGCCACCTCGCCTCCTACGCCTGTAAATGTGCCCCCGGTTTCCACGGGTCCAAATGTGACAAAGGTAGGAACCTGCTGAGAACTGGCTGCTGACGGGCCGGGTCCAGGATGTGGGTGATGTTCTGTTTCTGCCCGTTTGCAGTCCGATCGACCTCAACCAGGTGTCGCTATAGAAACGGCGGATGCGAGCATTTCTGCAGAGAGAATCCGGATCGCTCGCGGTTCTGCTTCTGTGCTCCAGGATACGGACTGGACCAGGACAACAGCACCTGCCTGCCCAAAGGTCAGAGCGGAGAGTCTTCTTCCTGGGGGTTCTGTCCGCTTCCCAACAGAACCGCACACTGAGACGCAACGCCTCCAGACTCAGGAAGTAAGACTGACCTCTGACCTCTCTCTGCTGCAGAGCCGGTCGTCTGTGGGAGGCCGCTGGTCAATTTTGCCCCCCGGGTTGTTAGAGGGCAGGCCTGCCCCAAAGGTCACTGTCCATGGCAGGTGAGTCCAACACCAGACTGGTCCAAAACATTTAATTTCAAAATTCACTAAATTAAAAATTAAAAAACTAGTTTACTGTGATTTCTAATTTTTTCAGTTTTACCTCCTCAACAAAAAACAAATTTTAATAAAATCTGTAAATAATTAAAGATCCAAACCATAAAACAAGTTTTAAATTGTTGCCTTATTAAACAAAAACTATTTTAGAATTTATTAAATAAAAAATTTGTTTGTGATATTTTTTGTTTCACCTGCTCAACAACAAACATTTTAATGAATATTATTAAAGATTCATAACATAAACGAGCTTTGGTTTGTTGCCTAATTAAAATAAAAACAATTTGTAAATTTATTAAATAAAAAAAGGCAAACATTTGTTAGGTAATTTTTGTTTAACTTCATTAAGAACTAACCAAATTTTAATGAAATCTGTTCATCATTAATGATCCTAAAATAGGCTTTGGACATTTACCTTATTTAAAGAAAACAATGTCAAAATTCAATCAATTAAAAATGTAAGAAATTGTTTTTGTTGTTTTTTTAATTACCTGCACAATGACACATACATTTTTTATAAAGTCTGAATATCATTAAATATCCAGAACATAAAACAAGTTTTGATTTGTTTCCTTATTTAAAAAAAACTATTTCAAAATTCACTAAATAAAAAATTCACTAAAATGGTTTGTGGTGTTTTTAAAACAAATCACTGCTCAACAATAAATCAAAATTACATGAAATTGTATATCGGTAAACAAACAGAGGCTTCAGACTCACTAAATAAATAAAAAATATTTTTTTGTTTTTAAAATGAAATCTGAGTGTCAATAAAGATCCTAAACATAAAAGGGTTCAGGTCACCTGAGTGAAGTTGGTCTTTCTTCAAATCTAACAAATAAAACATTTGTGCTGCCGTCATTTTAAAGATTTTAGCAAAAACATTTCCAGAGGTCATCTGAGGTCATCGTTAATATCTTCAAAATAAAGCAGCACAAACAAAAGTTTTTGCCGCCCAAACGTCTGACACCAATTTGTTAGATTTGTAGAAACCTGGGGGTCAACTTCACTCAGGTCTTCAGAGGTCGGGTCAAGGTCGTTCACGTTTGTTCCAGGTTGCGCTGTACGAACACAACCGGTTCAGCTGCGGCGCCATCATCCTGTCAGACGTGTGGATTCTCACCGCAGCGCACTGCGTCTGGAGCAAACCTTCAGCCATCTTACACATCTACGTAGGTGAGGTCACTCTTCAAGGTCAAACTCACAGCCTGGCGTCTCCTGACGATGTTTAACCTGAATGCTGGTCGCTGCCAGGCAAACATGACCTAGCGACAGAGGAGAAGACGCAGCAGCAGCGGCGTGTGCTGAACATCACCATCCACCCGGACTACGACCCCCTGACCACCGACAGCGACCTGGCCCTGCTGAAGCTGCACCGCCCGGTGAAGCTGGGCCTCCACGTCATCCCCATCTGCCTGCCGGCTCGGAACAGCACCTTCGCCTGGACGCTGTACAACGTCCGCCAGGCCACCGTGTCCGGATGGGGCCGCCTGGTGGAGGCCGGCCCCATCGCCCGCTACCTGCAGTGGCTGGTGCTGCCCAGGGTGCCGCTGCAGGAGTGCCGCCTCCACACCCAGCTCAACATCACCAAGAACATGTTCTGCGTGGGGCACAGACGGGGCGGGCAGGACGCCTGCGAAGGCGACAGCGGCGGACCGCTGGTGGTGAAGTACAAGAAGACGTGGTTCCTGACGGGCGTGGTGAGCTGGGGGAAGGGCTGTGCCAAGGAGAACATGTACGGCGTCTACGCCAAAGTCACCAACTTCCTGGAGTGGATCGAAACTGTGATGGCTACCGGCTGAAACGGCGCAGGTCAACGCAGCGCCGAGTAAACTGTGCTAGGAAAGTAGAAATGTCTGTAGAAATGTAGTTACATTAACCCAGCGACAAGCTCAAAGTTTAGATTTAATGTCTGAAATTACTTCTGTGGGTTTACATCTGGACAGGGGGAAGGAAATCTGTATTAATGTTCCAGAGAGTCATAATTCTGTCATCTATATGTAATAAACATACATAATCAGGCAAAACTGTGTTTTTCTTTCTACATGATTTCAACATTTAATCCTCAGTCATTAATGAACGAGTTCTCATCCAGGTGGGACAGAGGCTAAGCAAACTGTTGGGTGGAGATGTCCACCACCACAAGTCCTGGAAACTTCGTTTGTAACAGAAGGACGTTAGCCTGTTAGCATCGTTAGCTTGTTGACAAACTTTAGCAGGAAAAAACTGATGTTAGCTTTAAGCTAATGGGTTTCTTGTCGATCAGTTTTTTTCCTCAAAATCTTAAAGTTTGACTTTAGTGTAACATTTACAACAGATTATATGTCAGACTTTGACTAATCCAAACTACCACTTCACCAGTTTGTACCCAAGGATTTACCAGAACATTAGCAGCTCGTCCCTTCCTACTTCACTTTCCCACCTGCTAACAAACCGCTCATTTATTTGTGAGGTATTGTTAGGAATCAAGGAGACATTTTGTTTTCAAAAAAAGTTAGAATCACATATTTAATGTTTTTTAATCAGTATTTCTTCTGTTATTTAATCTTTTCACAACTCTGCTCGACTTGTGGATGGTTTATGATTAGTACCACTAGAGGGAGCTCCAGTGCTCCTGTTAAGAACCTCAGGTCCAACCGAACCAAAGGTAGACTGTTACATAAATATTTGTTTTGAGGGGAGGAAAGAGTAACTTACAGTGTTTTTATGGCTTTCATGCATCTTATTTCCATTTTTCATTCAGTGTTTTGGTTTCTTCTGCCCGCAGGTTAAAGTTTCAGTTTGATTTCACTCTCACAGCTTTCTGTCTTATTACATAAATGTTTTGATGTTCATATCAGGACCTGATGAGGTTTGAGAAGGAAATATTTTCTGAATTTGGTCAGCAGAAGTTGCTGAACCTGAGGGCATTGATCAGCCAGTGTTTCGTCACCAGGGGTATCTCCATGTGACAAACTACATGCTAGTGGTGAGAGGGGGAGTTCAAGACTTTGTACCTTTAGAAGAGCGATGGTAACGTTCTGATGAAATCAACCATGTTGCTGAGGGTCTTCGTCATCTTCGTCTTCATCCTCCAGGACTCCCAGCCGGCTTCAGGTGAGGAAGATCCAGACTGAACCTGTAAGTTGTTCATGGTTTAGCAGAAGGAGTTGAAGCTGAGGTAAATCCTTAATAGTTTGTGTTGAGTTAACAACAAGCTAGCCGGCTGCAAAGCTAACACCTACTGGTGTCACATTCTGATTGCCTCACCCAACAACCCACTGGTGACAAACACCCTTAAAAGGTTCAGTTCAGCAAATGACCGAAACCTTCTGGGTCTCCTAGCAATAGCAAAACAAGCTACCGAAGCATCAATGAACCTTTGGATCTTAAATCTTCCTCCTCAAGTCTTGTTTCTGAACAGAAGACAGTATAAAGTGACCAGATTTATCAAAGGACAATTAGACAAGCTTCATCTTCTAAGACCAGCGGTGGTGGAGGCTGGAGTGTCATGCAGTGTATCACGAGATTATTTCCAGTAATCAAACTCAGGGAACTGTATGGCAAACAAAGAGAGTCTACAGAGAGTCTGTTATCTACACATCAGCGCTGAAATGCAGCAACATGGTTTCCCCTGGTTATGTTTAGTTCATCACGTTCCAGGAACGGCTGCTACCTATAAACAACAGCAGCTAGTAGAGCCTTATGAAGCTCTCCAAATTAAACTAACAGAGGAAATTACAAGATGTGTTTTTGTTCCAAAGTAAAAATCGTATCAGCTGCACCTTGATTTATATCTACCTCAACAGGTAAACTGATGTTTTCCAGTGAAGGCATGTGATTTATGCTCCTTTGTGTTCCACAGTCTTTCTGGAGCGACATGAGGCCAACGGCGTCCTGATTCGGACTCGCCGGTTCAACTCCGGCTGGTTTGAGGAGCTGAAGATGGGAAACCTGGAGAGGGAGTGTTTGGAGGAGAAATGTAGCTTTGAGGAGGCCAGAGAGGTGTTTGAGCACGACGAGGTGACGGTGCGTTACGTCGCAGACACTATGAGGGTCGACGATTCTAACTCATCGAGCAAGAAACTAAAATCCTGTTGGTTTTTGTCTTTTCTTCAGAACGAGTTCTGGAAACGGTACTCCAGTAAGTAATGATTGTCAACATAAACCGTAAAACATCTGACCTTCTGGTAACGGAGTCAGGGAGGAGAACAGTACATCCACTAGAGCTGCCTGTATGTTTGGAGGGTTTTACGAAAAGTTTCACATTTCTACGACAACTGCTGACCGTTTATAAGCTGCTGAATATTTCTGAACACTTGGGGTTGGATTAAAATAGGTTCATAACCGTCAACAGTTATCAGCTGTAATGTTGGCTGTAATTTCTGTTAAATAATAACGGTGTGTTTCTGCCCCAGTCCCTGACAGATGTACCTCGGCTCCCTGTCAGAACAGAGGGACCTGCATCAATAACGAAGAGTCCTACACCTGCTTATGTCTTCCTCAGTTCATGGGACTCAACTGTGAGTTCGGTGAGCAAGAAAAGACATTTTATCATGGGTTAACAACCAGTATTTTAATTTCCTGTCTTTTTCAAATAACTTCAGTTCCTATCTGTTATTATTTCTGTCTCCAGAGCAGCAGACGGAGTCTGACAGTTGTCTGCTGGAGAACGGAGGCTGTGATCATTTCTGCGATGAAGACACTTTTGGACGAAGGCTAGCATGTTCATGTGCTGATGGTTATGAACTGGACGCAGATGGACGGAGCTGCATCACTAAAGGTTTACTGCAACTTTAGGTCATTTACAAACTTTCATTCTGACTGAATATTTTAGTAACACAATAATCATCTACATAAGAGTTTTGTATTTCAATAAATACAAAACTACTGGATCGTAAGCTACCTACACCAACTTTCAATTACAAACCAGAAAAAGTTTTTTTCAGGTTTCACAGACAATTTAAAAAGCTTATTTTGGCTTCCTCCAAATAGATCAATTTGTCATCAGCCTAAGAGAGAACATTAAAAACATCAATTTTGTTATCAAATCAACACTCAAGACGTTTAAATTTAGTTGCTGAGGAGTTATTTTGTCCTATATCAGCCCTGGTAATCAACTGTCCAATCAAATGGTTGTTTCAGCACCAATAGCATGCGGCACGGTCCCCGTCCTACAGAAGGTAACCAAAGACATGCATCTGCTGAGGATTGTGGGGGGAAGCGAATGTCCAAAAGGTGAATGCCCCTGGCAGGTAGGTGGAAGATAAAGAGTCTGATTTACTGTCAGCAAACAGACTTCAGAGTTACAGTGAGAGCTGAAGCCAAACATGTTCAACCTGCTAAGACTGAAGAGGAGGCCGATGTTTTCATGGAATGAAAACTGAAATCTGTGTTTAATCATTCCTTGAAGGTTTTGCTGACATATAAAGGCAAAGGTTTCTGCGGAGGAGTGATTTATAAACCGACATGGATCCTCACAGCATCTCACTGCCTGGAGAACACCAACCCGCAGTTCCTGAAAGTGGTTGCAGGTATGAATCAAACCTTTCAACAGCAAAAAAACAATTTAAACCAGTAGAGACCAGTTCAAACTGGTTCCTGCTCTGTCTTCCAGGTGAACACGACATCTTGGTCAACGAGTCCACTGAACAGGTCATCCAAGTAGTAGAGATCATCATGCATGAGAATTATGTGAGCAGTACCGTGGACAACGACATCGGCCTCCTACGCCTAGCGTCCCCCATAGTTTACTCGCCGTACGCGGTTCCGATCTGCCTGCCGACTCGGCCGCTGGCTGAACGGGACCTCTGGGCGGTGGACCTGCACACGGTGAGCGGCTGGGGCAGGCAGGGCGAGAACGGGCCCACCTCCGTCCTCCTCCGGCGTACCAAGGTGCCGCGCATCCGGAAGCAGACCTGCAAAGAGCAGAGCGGCGTGCTGCTCACCAAGAACATGTTCTGTGCCGGGTACTTGGACGGTCGGACGGACTCGTGTAAAGGCGACAGCGGCGGCCCGCTGGTGACGAAGTTCAAGAAGACGCACTTCCTGCTAGGCATCGTCAGCTGGGGGAAGGGCTGCGCCCGACCAGGCAACTACGGCATCTACACCCGAGTGTCCAACTACCTGGAGTGGATCCAGAACCGAACAGCGACACCGGTTACAGGAAACACCACAGAAACCGTCCCTAGCTCTGCGACTGTAACTGTACAGTAATCTGAATCATTTATCCAAACAGATGGAGAGCAAACTGAAAAAATGACTTCCTTTCTACAGGTGCCATATGCAAACTTAAATTAACAGCAATAATAAAATGGAGGTTGAAATATAAGGAAGCAAAATATTTAGCTTCCAGGTAACCATTTAGTTAGCAAGCCACATTTAAAATATTTATTTTGTAAACTAAATATTTGCATTCAGTTCTACAGTTAGCTTGCTAACTATTTAACTATCAAAATATTTAGGTTGTATCAAAATATTTCGTTTAGTAATTGAATATTTAGCTTGGTAAGAGAAGTATTTAGCTGACTAATTATTTAATTAGCAAACTACATATTTAGCTTGCTAACTAAGTATTTAATGTGCCAACTAAATATTTAGCTTGCTAATTGAATATTTAGCTTTAAAATATTAAGCTCACTAATTAGCAAGCTGAATAATTAGTTTGCTAACTAAATGTTTTGATTGCTAACTGATTATTTGGGTTGCTAATTTAAAATTTAGCATTTGAAACTGTGACATTTATACATGTCTTGGTCCAAAATGCCGGGTTATTTTTTGGGTTTGTTGTGTAGAAGGTTAAAGGTTTAGGTCATTCATTTGTTTAAATGAGTTAATAAAGAAAATATGATATGTTTTGTGGTTTTATTGTTAATTTCTTCACAGCTGGAAGAAGGAAAATAAAATATTTAGAATGTCCAAATGTCTCTCACTAATCATCTCTTAGATGAGAAATTCACACCAAATGTTTAAATCAATATAAATAATACACAGATGCAAAGAGATAATAACTATTTCATAAACTAAGCCCTGCATCCTGTGTCCAGGTAAATCTGTACGGAGCCCCTAAGGGGACATGGAGAAAAAAAAAAAGGAAAGAAATCCCGACTTATTATCGCGAGATCCCGAGAAACTAAGTCGAGATCTCGAGATCCCGACTTATTATCGCGAGATCCCGACTTATTATCGCGAGATCCCGACTTATTATCGCGAGATCCCGACTTATTATCTCGAGATCCCGACTTATTATCGCGAGATCCCGAGAAAATAAGTCGGGATCTCGAGATCCCGAGAAAATAAGTCGGGATCTCGAGATCTCGAGATAATAAGTCGGGATCTCGAGATAATAAGTCGGGATCTCGAGATCTTGACTTAGTTTCTCGGGATCTCGAGATAATAAGTCGGGATCTCGAGATAATAAGTCGGGATCTCGAGATAATAAGTCGGGATCTCGCGATAATAAGTCGGGATCTCGAGATCTCGACTTAGTTTCTCGGGATCTCGCGATAATAAGTCGGGATTTCTTTCCTTTTTTTTTTTTCTCCATGTCCCCTTAGGGGCTCCGTAAATCTGAGTCCATCTGAGTTCACCAACATTTACTGACACCTAGTGGACAATTAGAGGCATAGCAATACAATGAAGTCCACTCACTACTCAATAAAAATATATTGAGTGGATTTTTAACAGTAAATAAGAAATATGTTGCATATTTACTGTAATCTATGTAGAAAACCTGTAAGATCTCTTCATTTTATCCAAATACAGTTAAAGATTTGATTTTAATTTTCTTACGATGAAAGCTTTAGTTACAAACAGTTCAACTTTAAGTTTTTATTTTCTAGCTAATCCATCTTCAGTGGTCGTACTTCTGCAGTAACTGTGAAGTACTTTTCCATACTGCTTGTGTACAGCGAGTGAAACGCGTCCAAAGTACCAGAGATCTTTGTTTACAGAGCAGGTTGAGGCTCCAGAGCTGAACCGCCTCTGATCTAAGTCCTGATTTTGTCTGCGACGTTCAACACTGCAGACATGCTGCTGAGGAGCTTCTGCCTGGTTTCTGCTCTGCTGTGGGCCGTCCACGCTGCTGAAGGTCGGACAAAACATCCATTAACTCAGATTACTGCTTTTAGAGACACACACCTTAATGGTTTGTTTTAAGATTTAATCCCAGACGTTGATTAGATAAACAGCAGAATCTACCAGGTACCTTTAGAAGCTTCTGCTGTGTTCACACATTAATTAAAGAAAACGCCGTGAAGGTGAGTAACAGACGAATGGATGCACCGTCTGCAGTGTTTGTAGAGAAACATGAAGCCGCCTCGGTGCTGCGCAGATGGAGGAGAGCGAACAGCGGCTTCCTGGAGGAGCTGAAGCAGGGGAACCTGCAGAGGGAATGCATCGAGGAGATCTGCGACTACGAGGAGGCGCGGGAAGTCTTCGAGGACGACGAGAAGACGGTGAGCAGCTCGCTCCTCTGGATCTCTGCTGCACCCGCTGGTGTCCGGAGAATAAAAACACTGACAAACTCTTTCTGTTCGGTTTCAGAGGGAATTCTGGAAAACTTATGAAAGTAAGTGTCTTACAGTGCTCACCCTGACTGATCCAACAAATCTGCTGAAACTGAAGTCAACCTTCATTATTTTGGACCCTACAATGATTCCAATCTGTTCCGTCAGAAAAGGACCCCTGCCTGGTGAACCTGTGCCAAAACAACGGGACGTGTATCTACATGGGAACCAGCTATGAATGCCAGTGTCCGGAGGGATATGAGGGACGGTACTGTCAGACAGGTACTGCTTTTACTTTAATATTTGTAGATGTTTCTGGTGTTTTTTCTATTCATGTTAAATTACAGTTGTAAACATCATCCAGCTGACCTTCAGTGATTGATGGGTAGAGTAGCCATCTAACTCAGGTACAATGTATTTTTACTGAAACAAAAGTGAGTAAATTTAAGTAACTGGTTATTTTAGATGTCTAAATGTGGAGAAAACAGCTGCTCTGCTGCATAAGATTTTCTTTTCAGTGTTTGAAGACTCGCTGGGTTGCCTGTACCAGAATGGAAACTGTGAGCATTTCTGCGACGGTTCTGGAGGGAGACGTAAATGTTTCTGTGCTGACGGCTACCAGCTGGGAGACGATGGAAAAAAATGCGTCCCTAAAGGTGAAGGAAAGGTCACAGCGCCCTCTAGTTTACATGGGCGTTTGCTGATGATGTGATTGTGTTCAGTGGCGTTCCCCTGCGGACGGGTGGCCTCCTCAGACACCGGACTCAACCAGACCATGCAGGATCAGGTCAGGCTGGTGGGAGCTAACCACTGTAACGATGGAGACTGCCCCTGGCAGGTAAACACTGCTGCAACCCACAGTGGCGCCCCCTGCAGGCTGCCGCTGTGTCCAGGTCCTTATTAAACCAATCGGACGCCGGTTGGTTTAAAATCCAATCAACCAGATTATTAAATAAATAACTCTTAATGTTCTTCCTCAGGTTCTGATTAAGCTGAATGGAAGCAGCCACTGCGGTGGAGTTCTGGTCCGACCGGACTGGGTCATCACCGCGGCCCACTGCGTTCATGGCCAGAGCCTCCAGCACCTCACTGTGGTGGCAGGTACAGCTAAAATCTGACCTCTAATCACCTTCAAATATCGGCAAACTATTTAGGGAACTAAATGGTTATCATATTTACTAAATGTTTTATAAAAAAAAAAATCTAAACTGGATGAAGTTTGTCATTTTGTGCAAAAGTGTTTAAATGCCAGAGCTTGGAAATAAATACAGGAACATTTACCTCGTTATAACACAAGAACGTTTCTTGTTAAAATGAAAAAAACCTGAATTTGGTGAGAACGTTTCTCGTTTTAACAACATTTAAAAAGACATAAAGGGGTGCTATATTTTGGTTTTAATAAACAGGACAGTTTTCCCATTTGAATACTGCTCTTGAATTTATTTCCAAGCTTTAGCAGGTGAACACTTGTGTAATTTTCAGACGTTTCACTGATTCAAAACTTGATGCCTTTTCCAGCTCAGTTGCGATTTAGAACGAAATCTGTCTTTGTTGACCAGGTGAAAACAATCTGGATATGAAAGGTGACACAGAGCAAACATTTGACGCTAACATGGCGATTCCCCATGACAACTACAACCCGGCAACAGGCGACAGCGACATCGCCCTGGTCCGGATGAACGGGTCTGTTGTTCTGAACAGGTACACCGTCCCCATCTGCCTTCCCACCAAAGACTTTGCTGAACGGGAGTTGCTGCCGGTCCGATACCACACTGTGTCCGGCTGGGGCAAGAGGACCACCGGGGGGAACGCCTTCACCTCCTCGGGCCGCCGGGTCTCACCCACCCTCCGTAAGATGAGCGTCCCCATCGTCCAGAACTCCCAGTGCTCCCAGAAAGCCAAATTCAACTTCACCGACAACATGCTGTGCGCCGGGTACCTGGACGGAAACCAGGAAAGTTGCCGTGGCGACGACGGCAGTCCGCTGGTCACCGAATACCGCTCCACCAGCTTCCTGACGGGCGTGGTGGCCTGGGGGCGGGGCTGTTCTCGCCCGGGGTACTACGGAGTCTACACCAAGGTGGCCATGTTTGTAGACTGGGCGGAGGAAACCATGAAGAACACACCGATTCTGGATGTCCTGCAGGAGCAAACAAGGGTTTAAACTCAGAAAAGATTCAAAATGTTGGTCCATGTTGTAGAACAGACAAAGTTATTCCATCTGTTCTCAGGAGGCAACATAAACAAATAAAGCCTGGAATGAAAACATCTCTGACTTCTGAAATTCTTATGATTTAAAAATATTTTATTACATATTTGTTGAAACTGTCACTATGTCTTAACAGATAAACTGAAAAAATCAAGGTCCTCTGCCTTCTTCTCCCAGTGTTAACTGGGGACAACTAGTCAGAGCCAGGAGGCGGGTCTTAGCGCTGTCAATCATGCCTGTGTGCGCACTTGAAATCTACTAAATCTACTAAATTACTAAGTTTTAAAATTTATTTTAGATGCTACATTCTCAATGTTATCAGAACTGTATAGGTTTTTAAATTCAAGTTGTTCACACAAACCATACATCATCACACCATCAGTCCTCCCGACGGAGATCCACGACTGCCTGGAGAGTCAGGGGCGTAGCATAGGACCTGTACCGACCTGGGCTGGAAGGCCGCTCACAAAGGAAGAAACCATTACTAATTCTAACGGTTAGTAATGGAAATACTCTAATGCAGTGGTTCCCAAACTTTTTGGGAAAAGACACGCTTTACTTTTGGGTTCCACAACCCAAAGAACAAATCCAACATTTTGGTGACATGCGCTGACATATTTAAAGCACTGTCCTACATATGTATCATTCATTAATGGCCGTATTTATTTAAGTTTGAAACAGCTCTGTGTTAAAGAGTGTTAAGAAAATAAATTTAAAGTATGCTAGTTTAAAGCTTAACATCTCTTGACTGAAATAGCCTAACTATAGTTTTGAAATTAGTAACTTATTCTGGCCTATTGACCTTTATGTTACCTGTAGTTACAGCAGATGGTTTGCTAAGATCTTTTAAACTGCCCTTTGTCTGTGTGGGAAACAATCAGGAGAAGTTCCAGCTTTTCACACTCATCTGTGAAAAGCCATAAAACAGCAGGAGTTCAGGAGAGTCTCTGCTCTCACTTTCTTTAAACAATGGAGACAAATGGTCTTAGATCGTGACTTGCAGGGAATTTTAAAAGGGTCAGAGACAGCTTCTGGTTGGATGAGCAAATGTATGCCTTATTTGAATAAATTAAAGACAAGAATACGCCTTTACTATAAAACTTTCTACACAGGAGTAACAAATTAGATTTGCTCTTGCAATTCTCCAAAGACGTCTTTGCTTTTCTTTCTTCTTCTTCTTTTCCATTTGTCTCAGGTAAAAGAATGTATGTCTCTGTTGTTCTGCAGTTTCTGTTGTAATTTTATGTGTTGTCTTCTATTGGATTAAACTCTGTAATTCTGTGACGTCAACACTCATTGTTATTTTCTGTGTGGCTACATGCGGCCCGCCGGGAGGACCCGGGATCCATAAGAAGAAGATCGAGCCAAAGAGTTTTCTTAAGAAGAAATATAACTTAAAATCTTCTTCAACAAGAGACAGAAGCAGGAATATCTTTTTGCTGATAACGAATGAACAATCAGAACAAACTGTGACTGATAGCCGAGGACCAGAATGAGATAAAACAGCTTATCTTCTTTTACTCCTCCAGGAAAATCCAACAACAGAAGCAGAAAAATCTGGACTGAAACCCCGGATTCTGATTGAAGAAGTTTGTAGCTTTCTCTAAAAATGAACAGACTACTTTATCATTTCACCAGAACCACAAGCTTCCCTGTTTCTACTGCAAAGCACTGTAGGAGTTGTAGTTTTCACTGACGGAGTGCTGAAGGTCTGACATTTGGAGCAGGAAGCCTGAGATAAAGCCCGCCCAGAGCAGACCTTCCTCCCCCAGCGCAGTTCGTTGCCCTCTCTGCCTCCCTGCTGCAGTCAGACTCCATAACTCTGAACCAGGACAGTGAAGGTTCTCCAACCGGGACCATGTCTGGGACTCTACGACCGACCCTGGGCCTCGTGCTGCTGCTTCACCTCACGGCCGCTCACGGTACGTTGAGACCCACATTCAGGTGTCAGGACTGATGAAGAGGAGGGTGGTGGGGAGGAATTTGGAGTGTGTGTGTGTGCGTGTGTGTGTGTGTGTGTGTGTGTGTGTGGAGGAATGGGGAGGTTGTTGATTGACAGTAACACTTGACCTCAGGACAATATGTTTTGAGGTTTGCGTGGGAAGCATCTGGAGTGTTTCTAGTCCCAGATTGCCAGTTTCTGTTCCCTATCTCCAGTTTTCCTGGATGGCAGGGAGGCCAACCAGGTTCTGACCAGGCTGAGACGGGCCAACAGCTTTCTGGAGGAACTTAAACAAGGCAACATGGAGAGGGAGTGCAACGAGGAGCGCTGCAGCTGGGAGGAAGCACGAGAGATCTTTGAAAATAAGGAGAAAACTGTATGAATCTAAAGACGTTTTCATCAAAATGCAAAGAAAGTCAGTCAGAAAACTTCTAATAATTCTGTATTAAACCATTTTATTCTGTTGGTTTTTCTTCAGGATGCATTCTGGGCCGTATATGTGGGTAAGCTTCCTCTTCATAACCCCAAACCAACTGACTTCTAGGGTTCTGGCATCTAACTGAAGTTACTCTGTCCTTTCTGCAGATGGCGACGCCTGTCTGTCCACACCCTGTGCTAATGGAGGTCGGTGCACGGATACGATTGGGAGCTACAAGTGCTTCTGCATGGAGGGATACAAGGGCTTCAACTGTGAAATCGGTAAAGTAGAAGAGTCAGTCCAGACGGTAAAAATTGGGTGATACAGTAGCAGAACGTTCGTCCATCAGTCTTTAGCTACTATGAAGACTTGATGAGGTTTGAGGAACATTTTGGCAATGTCATTTTGCTTGGTCTTCTCTGCAGATCATGTTATTTTAAAAGCTGTTGCTAATAAACTCAACCCAACCAGGTGTTGAGAAGATGCATACCTTGGACCTGAAAGAGTTCCAAGATCACATGTTCCTGACTCTCACAAATAAACATGGGCGACATTCGGTATTCATTCTGTTCAGAGTTACAGCACCACAGGTTGCCCCAAGATACCCTCTACAGTGTTTTCAGTGGTGCCGCGTACATACTTTCTTAATTGCTGTAGTATCTGTATCTTTTCAGTTATCCCCAAGCTCTGTGATAACGATAACGGCGGCTGTGATCATTTCTGCCATGTTGTCAAAACAAACGTTGAGTGCTCGTGTGCTGATGGATACTTCTTGGGTCAAAATGGAAAGTCCTGTGAATCCAATGGTAAGAAAAGCACATCTGATGATCCAGCTTGAACACAGGAGATCTGGATGAGTGATTGAACAGCATACAACTGCAAGTATCTTTAAATTCAACAATGGGATGTAAAGGTTTGGATTTATTGGGGATTTTATTCCAATTCTTGACGGGGCCAAACATACAGATTCCAAGAAAATGTAAATTCCCAAAAACCATTGGACAAACAGTCCAATTTTTTATTTATTTTTTTATGAGTCCCATGCCAAGAGATCTGCCTGACCAACACCCACAGCCAAGTGAAAGCCCAAGAACCTCAACAGAGATATAAAAAGGATAATTGCACAACCAGACATAATAGGGAAGTTTTCAGAATCCTTTCTAAACAGCAGTAGATCCAAGATCAGGGCAACAACCCAGTAACCACTATGGTTCAAGCCTGGTTTGACCTTCAGCATGATAGTGCCAAGGTGAGGCTTAGGACTCATGAACACCAGTGATGGCACAAGGAGACAGACCTTCAATCTATTTAGCTTTACCTCTAGTCAACACGATGATCTTTAAGATCCAGACACAGTTGAGGTCCACAACGGGACGATGATCCCACACTGGTTCTGGAAGCATTTGGCTTCTGGACTGGCAGGTTGTTGTTTTCATCACTCTACCAGTAAAAAAAACAATGAATGTGATCAGTGGACACAAACGTATGGTGATGGAAATATCTCCGGAAGCAATATAACAAACCAGAGCTTTGGACACCAAAGCATCATCTCAGAACCGGTTTAGATTTCCTGAACTCTAAACATCCAACAAACTCTTGCAGAGCCTTTTAAATGCGGAGCCCTCATCAGCAACAAGGTCCGGCGGTCGCTCGTGGACTCTGGAGATCTGAACATGGAAGAAGTGAAACCCCCCAAGCTGAACACCACTGCAAACTCTATGGAGCAAAGGAACATCCTCAACACTGATGATTCGTTCTGGTCCAGAAACATCAGTAGCCAGCTCCCAGCTCCTATTCCCAATTTGATGAGTTCGGGTTCCATTGACAGGTCGGGGAGTGTTCGGATCGTCGATGGAGAGGACTGTCCACCAGGAGAATGTCCATGGCAGGTAGTCACACAACAAAGTGATGATTTGAATGTTATGTTCTGGTCACAGATTCTGGCAGATCTATACCATTACTGTGTCCTGCTAGGCTCTACTGATCAATGACGACAACATTGGGTTCTGTGGGGGAACGATTCTGACCGAGTACATCATCCTGACCGCGGCTCACTGCATGAACCAATCACGTTACTTCTTCGTCAAAGTTGGTAGGTCCGACTCATCAAACTGGAACTTCCTTTTTACCTTTTCAAATATTTATACTACTTCTTTTACAAACATATTGTAACATCAGAAATCTTTAAATATAGCATACCTGTGGTTTAAGTCTCTAGTTATTGCATTGAAATGTGTTGTTGACCAGGTGAGTGATGCATTATTATGTCCATGTTTCCAGGTGAACACAACACCACTCAACAAACCGATTGGGAAATATCCCATCAGGTGGACACCATTGTTTCCCATTTCAAGTACAGTCCAGAAACCTACAACAACGACATCGCACTCGTAAAACTGTCCAAGCCCATTAGGTTCAACAGATACATCCTGCCGGCCTGCATACCGCAACCAAATTTTGCAGAAAACGTGAGAATAATCAAAGGTTTCTGCTGTGGTAAATCAGGTTTTCTATAAAATGAGAGCAGGATGTAGAAATCAGGGAAGCATTGGAGGATATTTGTATACTTATTGTTTGTTTTGATGATAAGTTTCGCTAAACTAAAACAAAGCTTTAAAGATTTGTGTTGTGTTCTGTTGCAGGTCCTGATGCGGCAGAATGACGGTCTGGTCAGCGGTTTCGGACGTCTTGGTGAGGGTCGAGAAGCATCTACGATCCTACAACGCCTCTCTGTGCCCTACGTGGACCGGCTCACCTGCATTGAATCCACCCAGTTGCGCATTACTATGCGCATGTTTTGCGCCGGCTACGATACAATCGCTAAGGACGCCTGCCAGGGTGACAGCGGCGGCCCGCATGTCACACGTTACCATGACACCTACTTCATCACCGGCATCGTGAGCTGGGGCGAAGGCTGCGCACGCAAAGGGAAATACGGCATCTATACGCAAGTGTCTAAATATATCCACTGGATCAGAGAGGGCATCAAGAAGCTGACGCCCACAGGAGAGATCAGGCAAAGGAGGGACCATGGTGCCATCAAGAGACAGAAGAGAGACCATGGTGCCATCAAGAGGCTGTACCTGTAAGCTAGCTGGGGCAACCCGCTGAGAATGTAATCACTTTGAAATGGCTACGTTTTAGTCAAACAGGTGATCAATTTGTAAAGAGCGACATACCTTATCGAGTGACCACAATACAGATGGAGTTCCTCAGGGTTGATACTCTATGTACCTTCATTTTCTGTTTTGTTTAAGCTTCATTGTTGATTTGAATATTTGGGGTTGCAAAAAGATTTGACATTTAATAAAGAAATAAAGAAATGTGTTAAATTTACTTTTTTCCACTTGAAAAACTGTTCAGAAATAATATATTTTCTTTAACTTGAGCTTTTCTTTAGGGACCAAGTTTCCACCGATAGTGTTTCAGCATCACACAAACGTAAAAACCTGCTATTCTGATGTAAAGGTTTGCTGGGCAGAATTATTAAACACCTAGAAAACACTTACATTATTGTTTGCTTGTATTCTTTAACATCTGTTTTGGTAAATATTAACATGAACTAATCTTCAACAAAATGAGGCCAAACACAATCAACAAATTTAAAGAAAAATGTTAATTTCACATAACATTTAAAGAATATTCACTGAATTTCTTATATATTATATTCAGTTATCCAAGCTTTTGATTGTAAAACAAATATTACAAATAAAAATGACTAAATTAAAAGATAATTAACCTTTTAAATTAACATTTAATTTGCATCGTAGAATGATTTTTTTAGCTCTAATCTACATAATTATTTAAATTGCTTGAATTTAAATCAATTTGGAATTGATTTTGAAAATATTTATAAAGCTTTTAATTAGAAACAAAGAAATTATAATTAAATTTAGATGGATTTCTGTCACATATTTCTATCTTAAGTTAATATAAAGTTAACTTTTGATGCCCAATCTGCTCCCATCAGAACTCGTCCTGCTTTGGGGCTTGGATCAGTGAAAAATCCTGATTTATTGATCTTGAAGTCCCTCTGTGTTTACCTGAAATCAACAACAACCTGAGCGTTGAGGGTTCAGAGGTCGAAGCTGCTGCTTGTTTTGACAGATTTACAGGAACAGAGTCCGTTCCTGTAAGAGCAGAACTTTTTTTTTTTCATACATGTCTTTCCAGAACCAACCTGAGGTCTGTTGACACAACATTTCCAAAGTCACTCAGAGCTCAGCGGTAATAAACACGTAAATAGAGTAATTATGTCACTGTTTTACTTTAGGAAATGGTAACTGATATTTCTCTGGATAATGAGGTCAACAGACTGAGGATGAGTTAAAGTCCAGACATTTATTCACCTCTGTCCACATTAAGTGAGTCCCTGCTGTTCCAGTAGGTGTGTGTTTGCTGAGTGAGAGCAGCTCAGTCAGAGCTCAAGCCGTCAAACATCATGTCTGCGTTTCTGCTCACCATCTGCCTCCTGGGAGGTTCCTTCCTCCAGGTGTTCAGCCAAGATAAAGGTGAGAGATCCACCGTATTAATTAGCCATGATCACTTTGTGATGTTCTGTGTTGGTTAGCCAGCTGCAGTTCACCAGAGCTGGAAAAGCATAAATGTTTCTCTGTGTGTTTGAGTTTCTCCACGTCCAACACTAGAAACATTCACAGATGGGTTCTGGTTCTGGGGTCTGTTTCACAGGGGAAAACTTGTTTATGTGTCACAACAGGATACTGATCAATACCTGAAAACATTTTATCACTGTAGATTACTGGGGTGAATAAAACTTGAATGGTGAACACCGCTAACTAATAGGTTAGCTGTGCTAACCCTAAAATATTAATCATAACCATTAGGCTTGATAATGCTAACGTGCTAAAGAGCTAACTTCAATTCAGATTATGTTTGCCTTTGGAAGTCCACGACTTTAAGTAACCAATTTAATGTTGACATTATAATTTACATGCTGCCCTAAGATATTGTATTTATGTCTACATCTTGTTCTCTTGTATGTTTCTTTTTTGAAATAAATTTAACTGAGAAATTTTTAAGCCGTTACCAAAACTTCAACACAGATTTATTCAACTGAAAGGTAAAAAAAAGAAGTAAAATAGAACTTCAGAATTTATCTGGAAAAATTTAGGGGAAAGCTAAGTTAAGTATGCTAATTGTTTTCACTATTAGCACATTAGCAAAAGTGTGGCCATCCCTGGAAACAGGTGTTGTCCAGTGGGTATCATTGAGGTTAAATGATGTTATCGTAGATGAAAGAACCAATAACTGGAGTTGACGATGTTGCCGTTAGCAGATAATCCAGATCAAGTCTTCAGTTTTCATCTAAATGTCTTCTAAAAACTTGTCAAGATGCTGGTTTTACTGGGATTTCTGCTCCCTGTCTCCCAGAGCTCTGTGACAATGAGAACGGAGGCTGTGAACATTTCTGCCATGTTGCTGGAGGAAGTGTAGTGTGTGCCTGTGCTGACGGTTACTTCCTGGCACAGGACAACCAATCCTGCAACTCCAACGGTAAGAGAAGCTTTCAGACCACCAGCCTTGATCGCAAACACCAAGGAGAGGAAAACCTTTGGTGTTTTCTCCTAAATTCATGAGTTTCTTCAAATGTTGTTGAGTTAGAGCAACACCAGAGTGGTTCTTCTAGTAACTGAACCACCTGATGGTTCCTGTCCTCCAAACTCGCTCAGAGACTTTTAGATGCGGCGCCATCATCACCGATGTCCAGGGACAGAACAGAACCGAGAAGAGAAGCTTCACCGAGGAGCAACATGGCCGCCAGAGGAACAGCAGCAGTCAGATCAGCTCAGACAGGGAAGCACAGACTGGGACCATCAATGGAGAGGACTGTCCACCAGGACAATGTCCCTGGCAGGTAGACACTCAGCAATGGCAGGACAGTTCTAGTCCATGTGTCCACTCCTTCAGGTTGTTCTGTCCCCAAAGGCTCTCCTGATCAACCAGGACAACATCGGATTCTGTGGGGGAACGATTCTGAGTGAATACATCATCCTGACTGCGGCTCAGTGCGTGGCCCAAACCCGGTACCTCACCGTCAAGCTCGGTAGGTTCAACAAGCCAAACGCAGGCTTCCAATCAATTTTTAACGTAAATACAAGAACTGATCTGAATAAAGTGAACAGTTCAAAATATCTTGATTTATTTTGGACTACATATCTTATATAAGTCCAACATTGGTCATCTGCGTCCAGGTGTCTTCAACACGTCCCACAGTGGTGGAAATGAAGCCTTGCATGTGGCGGACGCCATCGTCACTCACCATGGTTACAGCCCACAGACCTACTTCAATGACGTTGCTCTGGTAAAACTGGCCAAGCCCATCAGGTTCACCAGGTACATCCTGCCAGCCTGCATGCCGGAGCCGGACTTCATGGAGAAGGTAAACCTTTTACTGCGTCAGTGACTAAAGATTATTTAGTATTTCCTGAGACGTTAGGAATCCGGTCTTGTTTGTGCAGGTTCTGATGCGGCAGCCGGATGCGCTGGTCAGCGGTTTTGGATATCTCGGTGAGGGTCAGCCGTCCACCGTCCTACAACGCCTCTCTGTGCCCTACGTGGATTGGCAAACCTGCATGGACTCAACTCCGCTCAGCATCTCCTTACGAATGTTTTGCGCCGGCTACGACTCAATGGGGGAAGATTCCTTTCAGGGCGACAGCGGCGGCCCGCATGTCACACGGTATCGGGGCACCTTCTTCATCACTGGCATCAGGAGCTGGGGCAAAGGTCATGCCCGCAAAGGAAAATATGGCGTCTACACGCAAGTGTCTAAATTCATCCGCTGGATCAAAGAGGGTGTCAAGAAGCTGACGCCGATAGAGAAGCGCGGTTCCAGGACGAAGAGGCACCACGGCGCCGTCAAACGTTTCCGTCTGTAGACAGTCATCATCCAGTAACTCTAGTACCTCTGTAATTCAGATACATGGAAGATTTCCACTGTAATAGATCATGCTAATGGAGAGGAGTCCCTCGGGTTTGTTATTTTAGGCTCCTGGACTTTCAGTGTTGTTTTGGTTTTCTTATGGAACCGGATAATAAAAGTAAAACCTTGTTAGTTTGTATCAAATACACCTTACAGTAGCTCCCAGAAGGGATAACTCTATGAAGATTAGCAAATGTCTGTTTTTGAGTATTTTGTGTAATCCAGTGACCAAAATAAAGATTTGAATAATAGAAACAAAAAGTAAGAACACTGTCTTTTGTTTTTTTGGTTTTTTTTACAAATATGATCAATTTATTTGGCCGTTTTGAAAACTTTCAGTTGAATAAAGTTTGACATTTGTGTCAAAGATTTGGTTATTGACTTTTAGGAATTATTCAAGTAGGTAGGAGTCGATAATCAGGATCTTATTTTTAAGAAACGCATCAACTAAATAAAACTCAGAAAACAGGATATAAATACAATCTTAAGTGGGATTATAGGTAAATTATTAGGTCAAAATTAAATTGGTGCTCCAAGGTTGTAGTCTTTCAAGGGCAGATATAATTTGACTTGAAGAAGCACATTAGCTTCAGCTAAATACCGTGTTGGTTTAATGCTTTAGTGTTTGTGAATTTAACATTTATAATTAGTGCTTTAGTGTTATGGTCAGCTAAATTTTTTAGCACTGCCCACCACTGCATAAAAATGTTATTTAGTAAAATTTAGACTTAATCTTGTGATAAAGTATGGTTTATGCTTTTTTTCTGTCCAAGTTTAATTTGGAGTATGTGTTTTTCTATCTTTCAACAGTTTCTGAGCTCTAGCGTCTCTGGATGATATTAAATGATTGATTTCTGGGATGTTTGCCTGGAATAAACAAGCCAGCTCTATCCGGAGCCTCTTTGTGTGATTTAGGGGAACAGAGTCCACCGCCGGAACAGAACCATCCCTGAAAACTGTTTCTGTCCCACTGAACTCTTACAGGAACACAGCAGACATGATTTCCAGGGGTTTTCCACCCCGTTTGGCTGGAATATGAAAGGAAGGGAGAATCGTTGCGTTAGCGTGGATCGTCCAGCTGTTGAGTCCAGCTGAGCTGTGGACGTATGTGTGTATTTGTTGTGTGTGAGCAGTGCTGTCAGTGTAATGGCGGTCCACATCATGTCTGCGTCTCTGATTGCCGTCTGTCTTCTGGGATGTTTCCTTCAGGTGTTCAGTCAAGGTGACGGTAAGAAAATGGATCTATTTAACTTTGGGGTGTTACGAGGGGCGGTTGTTCAAATAATGTGATTATAATTATTTTAAATTGCCAAAAGTGATCATTGTTTATGTCTCTTTACATTTTGAACCTAAAGCCATTGGGATCAGTTGATTGATGATTTAGTTGGGGTTTCTCGCTCTTTCCAGGGTTTCGTGTGGCTCCTGGGGCCCACGCCGTGTTCCTGCGATCCAAACGGGCCAACCAGTTCTTCCTGGAGGAGATCCTGCAGGGGAACCTGGAGAGGGAGTGCTACGAGGAGCTGTGTAACTACGAGGAGGCGCGGGAAGTGTTTGAAAATGATGAGCACACGGTGGGTCCAAGGAAGGAAGGCCGAGTCAGAGACCTTTGACCTTTGATTCTAATCCATCTTTGTTCGTCTACAGAAATCCTTCTGGACCATCTACTACGGTGAGTTCTGATCCAGGACAACATTCATCAAACTTCTTCTTGGACCTCCAGTTTCTAAAGTTCTGAATCTGTTTCGGCGCTCCGAGATGGCGACCAGTGTCTTCCCAACCCTTGCCTCAATGGGGGGAACTGCACGGATAAGGTGGGGGGGTTCTTCTGCGCCTGCAGCCCCCCCAACTATGGACAAACCTGTGAACTGGGCCCAGTTAAAGCTGCAGAGCAGGAGCTGCTGGAGTCTCAGTACAAAGCTCCAGGTAAGGCCGCTGCCAGAGCTGGGGGGCGTCGGTGGGATTCAAACCGTTTCATCCAACAGCGTCTCTCTTAGCGATAGCAGAGTGTCCAACCCAAGGCTCCAACGCATGCCACCAGCTGTGCACGGCAGACTTCCACTCCTACAAATGCTCTTGCATGTCGGGATTCAAACTACAGAGCGACATGCGCAGCTGCCAGCCTGAAGGTAAAAACCCCCAGCAAGGCATGGCTTACCAAACCAGTTCAGACTGGGGGAATCACCGTGTCTCTGTGTCCACAGTCCAGTTTCCCTGTGGGAGGGTCCATGACGCCAACACTTCTTCAATCTGTCGCCATGGAAACTGCCCCTGGCAGGTAAGGAGCTCTCAGCCAATCTGTAAAGCCCAGATTCGTCCAGTAGTAAACTCGGCTCCTGGTGGGTTTGATTCCTGTTTGCAGGTGTCCCTGATCAACAGCAGCCGGGTGGAGCTGTGTGGCGGAGTTGTGCTCGGACGACGGTCCATCCTGACCGCCGCCCGCTGCCTCAACTCAGGAGACGACCTCCAACCCTCACACTACTCCATCGTCACAGGTACTAGAACCTTGATTGCTCCAGTCTGGAAACTTTATCCAGGCCTTGTTTTATTCAAACATTTTTTAAACTATGGCAACAAAAAGAGACGGTTCTGTTAAGCTCAGATTATTCACATTAAACTGAAACAGAGATTAAAGATGACTCTACCTCTGGTGTTTCGTCTCCTAGGTAACGGGAAGGTCTTCCAGGTCCAAGCGATCTTCCTCCACGAACGTTTCCGTTCAGATCGCCACGACTTTGACCTCGTCCTGCTGGAGCTGGCCACGCCCATGAACTTTGGCCCCGCCCTCTCCCACCTCTGCCTGCCAAACAAGGACTTCAGTGAAAACATCCTGATGCATTCTGGGAGGACAGGATTGGTCGACAGGAGGGGGCGTGGCCAGAACCAGGAGCTGGTCTACATGATGCTGGATGAATGTCGAGGAGAGCTGAACGTCTCGCATCCGCTGAGCAACAAAATGTTCTGCATGAGGAGGAGGAACCGCGGCGGGCCGAGGAGAACCGGACCATCAGCGCGTCCTGAAACCGGACCACCAGGAAGGCTAAATGTGACTCAGAAGGCACCGGCTTTGGACCGGAACTGGACTCAAACTGAAAACCTTCCCACCAGGTCGTCTAGCAAAGCAGAAAACTCCAACCGCAGCTTAAAGGAGCTACACCACGTGTCGCCACCAGGTGGCAGCAGGCTGCGGTGTGACGGTCTGCTGCCGGGGTCGGCTGTCGTCACAGTGGAGAAAGACACGGCCTTCCTGACGGGGCTGCTGATGTCTCCGACCGCAGACTGCCGCGGTCAGGTGTTCACCAAGGTGTCCCGCTACCTCAACTGGATCCGGCCGAGGCTGCAGGTGGCGGAGGATCACATGACCCCGCAGGTCAGCGAAGACCCGGAGGTCCGCTGAGCACTCAACGGTTCCGATTCACTTCAACATTAAATTATTGGACGCTTCAGTGGTTTAGATGAAAATTGCCTCATTAATATTGGAAATTTGTTGAGTTTGATTAAACACAGAAATGCATAGATTACACTGGATGATAAATAAATGCTTTCAAAAGTTGGTTTGTTGTCATTTTTTAAGAAAACATCATGATAAAAGATTCCAGAAAATACATTAATATCTAGAAACCAAAAAAAATTTTATTCAACAAGCTTTTTACACAAAGAAATGTATAAAAGATCAGAGTTTCCTCAGAGGGATTGTGGGTAATGTAGTCTAGGAAACAGAAGACAGGGGAGGGAAGGGATTCTGTTTACTGACAACGAGCTTCTGGTGCTGATGGGAGATGTAACCTTTGATGTGACCCTGAAAGGAGACAGAACCAGAGTCAGACCGCTGGGAGTCACCTGGACTCAGGTGTGGCTCCGTGTCTGAGCGCGCTCACCATGTAGATGAGGTTGGCCAGGAGGCACTGCACCTCGTCGATGTCCACGTCCTCCACCTGCATCATCCGCAGGGCCACCAGGAAGGCGTCCAGGGGCAGCTGGTGGGTCTTCAGCAGCAGATACCTGCAGCCAAACACAAACATCCACTGAAACCAGGACCCCTTTCTACATGTCGGACCCAGAAACCCAGGAGCTGCAAACCAGAACCACAACCTGGAAGGACAGAGAAGTCCTCACAACTCAGGCTGAGACCTGGGACAGAACAGAGGTCTGGAGACATGTTGTTTATTGGTCAACATGTTGCCGTTGTTTATTGGTCAACATGTTGCCGTAGCGTCAGACTCACACTTTCTTGAACAGGTTCCTGTAGGTGATGATCTTGAGTTTCTCCAGGATGAGGAAGATCCCGCAGCGGATGAAGAAGGTCTCGTGTTTGGACAGCGCCTCGTTCAGCAGCAGCAGGTTCCCCTCACTGGGGAACACACCGAGGTCACGTGACTCTGAGTGACATCACTTCCTGCTGCGGTGGCCCCGCCTCCCTGCTTACCTCACAGCCTTGGTGACGTCAGCGAACTGAATGAGGTCGTACTTCCTGAGCAGCTGGTGAGTCGGCATGTGACCCTGAAACAACCAGAACCAGAACCGGGTTAGCTCCGGTTATTGGACTCGTAGTGAATCAGAACCGGTTCTGATCCGGGATGAGCCAGTGGAGCTCCTGACCAGCAGCATCTTGACCGGCAGCAGGTAGATGAGGATCATCCTCTTGTTCTTCTGGCTGGAGCGGTGGCAGCGGTCGAAGGCGAACGACAGCAGCTCCTCAGCTGGACACAAACAGGTCAGCGTTTCTCCTGCAGAACCTCCAGAACCTCCAGAACCCGGCCAGACTTACCCGTCTTGAAGTCGCTGTCGAACATGGCCTTGCGGCCCACATAGTATTTGTAGGTGACCTTCTGGGCTGGGCTGTATTCGTTCTTCAGGTTGGAGCTGTCGATGGCTCGAATCAGAGGTTTGCACAGGTGGAGCTTGTTGATCTGCAGGACAACCAATCAGACGTCAGCCTGACCTGTTCTGACCCAAACCTCCCGGTTCTGACCCAGCTCAGCACCTTGAAGTAGATCTTGAAGAGCTGGTTGCTCAGGAACATCATCCCCCACTTCTTGGAGTCATCGATGCCGGCTCGGCTGTAGCGGGTCAGAACAGAACACGTGAACACGGCAAAACCAGAACCACAGAGCGGGTCCAAACGGAGCAGGACTGACTTGTCGCTGGCGCAGACTCTGAAGCAGCTCATCAGCTGCTCCGCCGCCTTCTCCAGCATCTCACCCGGTTGACCTTTGCCCTTCTTCTGCAGCTGCTGCTCTGCCTGGAGACACAGAGAGAAACCAGCAGAACCAGTGACCCAGTCAGCTGGGAACACTGGGAAACAGTTCAGCAGTAGGTGGGGGAGGGGCCTTACGTTGTTGGCAAATATCCGGAGGTCCAGAGTGACGGCGGACATGACGGGCAGAGCCCTGAAACACAAACACATCAGTGATGCTGCATTCACGGTCGGCATGTTCACGGCAGATACTCACCAGTTCTCCTCCTTGTGGGACTGGAAGGCTCTCAGGAAGGACGTCAGGGGTCAAGGGTCATACAGTCGGCTACTGACTGTTCATCCAAACACACAGATCAGCTCTAAAGAAAGGATATTGAACGACGAGCGTCTGGAACTTGTACGCCTCAACGAAGTCGTGATTGGCCACGGCGTACGTACACCTGGAACACACAGGTAGAAAACCTTCACAGTCAGAGATGAAGGTCATTGCCATAGCAACGTTCTGCAACAGAAGTTCAGCATAAGTAAAAACACCTGCACATTTTGTAAAACAGATTTTCAGACAACAGAACTTTTTTTAAATTACAACTTCAATGTTTTTTGGACTCATGCAGTTTAAAAAAAAAATATATATATTTTAAAAAACCAATAAAGTAAAGCTTTTACCGCCAGGCATCAGTAATCGATAACCGAGCTGGAAGGCTCACCTGAGATGAGCCGCCACCATCTCATCATACGGAGGCTCCAGAATCTGCTGGCACTTCTCCTCCGGACTGGCCAGCTGAACACACACACACACACACACACACACACACACACACACACACACACAGGTGAGGCTGTATCCTAGCAACCTGACTCTGTGGATGAGTGGGCGGGGCCTTACCTGCAGGCGGGGGTTGGCTACATGCGGGTGTTTGAAGGAGAGCAGCTCGGCGCAGAAGGAGCCCTCATGGTTTTCAATGGCCTGGTTGATCTGCAGGAGAACAGAGCTTGTTTAAAGACCAGGGGAGACAGGACACGGAGGCTAGGCTGGGGGTCAGAGGTCACCTGCTGCAGGTACTGGTTTATTGTGATGTGAGCCATGCTGATTAGGAGCTGTTCCCACCTGGAAAACACATGCAAAAATGGTGATTTTGATCTGGACTTTGACTGTGCCGTAGTCTGTAGTGTAGTTTTCAGATGCATCTCTTGGCCGACACACAAACTAAATGTTTAAACTGCTTCACTAGCATTCAGAATGCTAATGAACTAATACTGGAGTCAGGTATGCTGAAGCAGAGACACACCGAGGAGGTGCAGGAATACAGTTTGTGACCAGTCGTCTAACTGGAAGAAGAGCATCCTACAGCATGATGCTACCACTAAATGAACTTTGCACTGTTTTTGCTTTTTTTTTTATTCCGCTACACCATTAACTCCCTAAATATGTCTCATTCCTATTATTTTATTGATTATATAATCCACACGAGCTCTAAAAAAAAATCCACATTATTCGATAATTTATAACGAGCTAATTAACAAAATGCTAACGCAGCACTGTTTTTCATGTTTGCTGATTTACACTCCCTTTAAAACAAGAAAAAATAAAGCCGAAACCAGAACCACGTCTAATATTAATAAAAACAGTCATTAAAAACATGTTGAAGCTCTTAAGCTTTTCTCTAAAATCAAAACTTTAATAATGTGAATCAGGTTTGGCGATAACGCTCTTTATGAACATTTAGCGTATAAACCGGTTAAACCCGTCTGGTTCCGGACTGTAAATAGAAAGTAAACACTAATGGCGACCCAAACGATAAATAAAAACAAACTGCAGACCTTTAAATTAAGCTTTAAGATGAAAAACAAGCCATGAAACTCCCGTTCATTCAGTCGGAAACACGGACCGTTTCTAATGACGGACAATACTACTGTTTCCGGAAGTAGTACCGTCAAAATTAAAGTTTTCCATTGTCCATCTTTATCAAAAATTCTAATAAAGAAATTTGTGAAGAATTAAATTTAAATTTAAAGAAAAACGAAAAATAATATAAAAACAGTTAGATTAAAGAATAAAAACTACCGATGCAGTATATTTTATTAAGTGAAAATCTTACAACATAACTGCAGCAATTACGGCTCTTATTTCCTCTTCGTCTTCATGAAGACAAAATAAAATAGCACCAACAAATTCTTCATAAACTGAACAAAAACTCATATCACAGCTTTTCTTTCTTTTGCAGATTAATTTATACATTTAAAGTTTATATTTTTCACACAGAAACAACGGAATAAAAGAAGACGAGCACGATCGGGACACCAGGGGGCGCCAAAGGGTCACTTCATACTTAAAACTCAACATCAGGACTGTATTTTATTAAACAAGGTAAAATTAAATCATGTCATCATAACGAGTCACTTTCATCACAAAGCATTAATTACGTACATGAATAATATTTAGTTGGATGTTGCACAGCAGGTTTCATTTCCCTACAAGCACCTTATATTTCTGACAAAATGTAAACGATACAGTTTATTTATGTTTATTTGTTTCACATGATTTATTCTGGAATGATGTTGCCTTGGAAACGTAGCTCACAATAATTACATTAAGCTCATTTTTAAAAATGATCAAATATCATTTCCAACAAAACATCTGGATGATTGTTTCCCATTAGTTGTCCAATTAGCTTCCGTCTCAGAAAGAGTGGGCGGGGCCAGGTGACCATCCGGCTCCACCCACTCGACCGTGGCCAGTAGGTTGAATGACGTTCTCACTGCCGATTGGTCCATGGAGGGTAGCACATGGAGAGTGGGAGGGGCTTATCTCAGAGCATCCGACGGTCCACAGACACGGATACTGGCTGGAAACACACACACACACACACACACACACCTGCGTTTCACCTGAGCTCAGGTTTGAGAGGTCAGGGTGTGGGTGGGGCCTCACCTGGAGCTGTGAGGAGGGGGAGGAGCCTGTGAGGACGGAGCGCCGCTGGTCATCGACAGTGAGGAGGAGGAGGGGGAGAAGGAGGAAGATGAGGGAGGACGAGGAGAAGCAGCGCTCCAACCTTCATGAAGAACCGGAACGCCGTCAGAGATCAGGTTCACTGGAAAACACAGCAGGCGGAAAAACATTTACATCCTGATCCTGGTTCAGTCATTCCTCAGCTCTACACCTAACTTCAAATTTGATAAAATATGTTTACCATAAAAGTCTGTAAAATCTAAGTAAAACTTTCACCACAAATTAACTGATAGTTGTTGAGAAAAATAAGATATTTAAATATTTCTAACATCAAAAGTCAAACTAAATATTAAATAAATGATGAAATGTTTTCATAGGTGTAACCTGAGGAGTGTGAGCGGTGCGGCAGGTAGGCCGCGGGGTAAGGTGTGTGTCTCCCCGGGTAACCGGGGGGCTTGTAACCATGGTGATGGTGATGATGGGATGCCAGCGGCAGGCTGCTGGAGTAGGGGAAGGCTCCGCCCCCTCCTGCTGGGCACAGCGGCCAACCTGAGACCGACATCAGAAACTGATCAATCTGTTCAAGATGGAGATAATCAATAATCTGTAAAGACTAGAGAACGAATGAAACGATCTGAATGAACATCAAGTTTACAGAAGGAGAATATCTAAAGATGAACACGACATTAAGACATTATTGATCTGCAGAATCAAGTTATTAGAAAATTAGAGGAGAGAAAAAATGGAAATGCAGAAATATTATATGTTACAATAAAACATATATTTATTATTATTAAAATATGATTGTAATATATAATAAGTTGTATATAATATACTATAATTACATAAAATATATATTACATTGTTATATTTTATTACATTATATGTTGCATGACAAAAACAACTTTTAACATTATTATAATAATAGCACATAAAATATAACTATAATATTTTGTAATATAAATGTTACAAATAATAATGTCATTATAGCGATGATATTTCTCTTATTTAGTTAGTAAACTTGATGTTTCTGTCTTCAGTCATGTGTTGTATTGGACATTATCTCATCGATTTATTTCTGATCAATAATCAGTGACGACTCACAGGGCTGGATCCCGACCCGGCTCTCCGCAGCATCCTGGAGAACCCGTCCTGCTGGGTTCCTGAGGAGGATGAATCAGGCGTCAGTTATCGGTGTCACTTGTCGCCGTGGCGATGATGAAGATGACGATGAGGCTCTAATCACCTGGGCTCTGATAACCAGGTGAGAAACACTGAGCCGTTTAGCAGCCGCCTGGCATTTACTAGAGACCCAACCGCCATAGAAATTATAAACATTATAAACTTCTCTTTTATTCTTAGATTTCTCATCCAGCAAGGTTTAATTATATTTAAAAAAAATAATTTCTGGAATATTTTCACAGAAAAACTTCAGATTGTGATCATTTTGATTTCATTTGTAGAGAAACATTTTTACATTTTTTTATATTTTCATGAAATGGAAATACTCTGCCGTGTAAATAGGAAGCCGTTCCCTGCTGTGCCTCACCTCTCCTTGGCGTCCAGGAAAGCTTTAGCAAACGGATTGTATTTGATCTTCAGAGCCGTGATCTGAGCAGAGGGAGCAGAAATCACATCAGTACTTACATAAACATCAGTTTAAACTGCAGAAATGGTAAAACCATTACATTAAATAATAGTTTAAACATCAGAAATTACAGTATTGTGGTATTAAAATCAGTTTAACCAGTAAAAATGACATTATTTCTACATTAAAGCTCAGAAAGGAGGACCAGTGATAATAATCAGGGCCAGTGAGGACCAGCATGGCGGCGTACCTCCTCGTTCTGGTAGGCGGTGACGGCGATGAACTGCGTCTCCCTGAAGGAGACGTTGGACACTAGGCGGTGGCGGGAACCAACGCAGACGATGTGCAGCTGCGGCTCGTACTTATGGAGGGAGTTCAGCATGATCTGGAACAAACACACAGGTTCACCTGAAGACAGTCACCTGGTGGACGCCCTGCCCTCTGGTGGCCATTGGAGGCATGACAGCGCCTTGATAAGGAGCATGGTTTGGACCCAACCAGTCTCTGGTCTGGTCTGGAAGCTGTGCTCAGTGTCTGAAGTTTTTGTTTTCACATTTATAGTAAACTGAGTCAAACCAACCAAAGCCTTTGAGCAACCTGTTCCCTTCATCACCTGTGGGGGCGCTGCACCAAGAGCTACTGACATTAACGACACAAAAACCTCTGAAGACTCTGAGCGCAACTTTATTCTTTACGAAATCTAAACAAAAATGGAGTTTGGAGGATTTCTGCTTTGCCTTTGGTAAACACCATGCTAAGCTAATGCATTTGTTCTGTTTGTATTTACCCAGAATGCCTTGCACTGAAATTCACTTCCTGATTTTGGAGCAAACTCTTGTCCGCTTGGCATTGGAACCGAACCAGAGTTCACTTCAACCAAACTGAGACTGAGGTTTGTAGGTGGACCAGAGTTCGAATTCACACCTCCATAAACGAACCGGACTAGGAAAACAAACTGGAGTTGGACTAAAGTGGACTGAACAGGACTGGTGGAAATGTACGCTGTTATACCTACAGTCTGTCATAAAGATGATGTTTCTTCTTGTTTCTTCAAACAAATTTATGAAAATACTAAAGAAATCAGAGTTTGACAGGTAGGAAGTCTCTACTGAAGGTCTGTGTTGTTCTCGGACTCGGATCCAGAAACCCAGCGGACCTCCTGATCGGTACCACTGCACACAGGAAGGTCAACAGATCCAGATTTGGACCGGTTCTGGTACCACTTCCTGCCAGTCTGTGTCCAGCTGCAGCTGTGTGACAGTATTATGGTTCTCTCTGTCAACATGACAGAAGTTCCTGAACTCGTCTGACAGGCGGGCAGAACTTTGTACTTGTGGGTCCATTAGAAGCAGGAAGCCGGAGTTTAGAGTCAGGCTGCGTTCAGCAGAGTTCGTGGACGGGAGCCATCTTTGTGTTTTGGCCCCGGCTCTCTTTTATCCATCTGTTTTCTCTCGTATTCAACTCCCCATCACCCCCCTGACTAACGAGGCCCAATTAACCAATCCGAGTCCTCCGGGCCAGCGCACAAAAACAAACTGTTTTCTATTCAGATTGAGAGGCTGGCTTCAGATGTGACCCCGGCGCTGAGTGTGTGTGGGCTCCGTTTGAATATAGTTTACCTCGTCCATCTGAAGCATGATGGCTAAATTAATTTCCCAGTAAAAAACATAATTACCATAATGTACAAATAAGCTGAGCAATTATTTCATTATGGCCGAGCTCTCTGCTCCAGCGCTGCATTACGGCCCGGTGTGTGCGTGTCATGTTTGGACTGGATAATGGGGTAAATATAAACAACATTACTGCCAATTTTGTCCTGCAGAGACTCGGTGTGTGCGTGGAGGCCGCAGCGAGCGCTCAACAGCTCTCCACAGGAAGTGCATTAAACTGCTGCCGGCCAATTAAGAGCTGTTTATCCCGTTCCCGTGGTTACGAGGGGGTGAACAGGTGAAGTGAAAGAGGAGAGGGACTGAAGTGGCTCATTAGAGGCGGTGGTCTCTCGCCCACTCCAGGATAATACAGCGAGAGCAGAGAGAAGCTAATGGACAGAAGAAGAGAGGCGAAGAACAAAGAAGAGGAGAAGAAGAGGAGGAGATGAAGAGGAGAGAAGGAAAAAAGTCAGAGAGGAAGAAAAGTCAACGAAGATCCACCGAAACAACGAGGAGAAACAAAAACAGCAGAAACAAGTAAAAAATAACTGAATTAATAATACAAAATAAAATCAATACAGGAAATAAAAACATACAAATTATAAAAATAAAACTTAAAAATACATTAACCAAAATGATATGATACAAAATGATAAATAAAACTTGAACGAGACAAATTATGGCTAAAGAAGATTTAATTAGGTGAGAAAATATGAAAAGAGCAAAAATATGTTTTTTAAAATAAGAGAAAAATTTGATAGAAAAAAATAAATTATGCAAAAATAAAGTAATAAATCTGCAAGGAATAATGAACAGATTAAAAATTAAATAGTATGAAAAAATAAAAAAATATACATATATATTGTTATTAAGCTTTTTTTAAACAAATAAAATCAACATTTCTTTCACTAGAGCGACTCAGTCAGGAATGGGAGCAGGACATCATGACTGAAAAGATAATATATATATATATATATATATATATCTATATATATATATATATATATATATAAAATCTTGAAGAAATACGGATGTTTTCTAGAATCTGGTGATTCAATAAAATTTTCTTTTTACCAGGCAGTAAAAAGAAAAAAAGAATAAATAACAGGTTACAGTAATAAGATAAAATTAAGGCACGAAATAAAAATAATTAAAAGATTAATAGAAAACAAATTAAAAAAATATATTAAGATCAAATCAGAAAAAATAAAGAACAGATGAGACTAAAACCTGGACCTGCTCACCTGTCCTCCTCCGTTGACCTTGTTGGTCAGTTTGACCCGGTTGAAGGTCACCGGCGCCTTCATCCAATGGGCCCCGAAGTTGGGCGAGTCGGGGTGGATGTAGATGCCCCCCTGACCTCTGACCTCGGCCCGGCTCTCGGCCCGGCCCGCCGCCACCCACTCCCCGTTCACGAACTTCCACCTGCAGCTGTCGGCCGGAACGAAGTCCAGCAGGAAGGAGTACATGGAGCTGGGGTCCAGACCCGACACGCTGACCTTCAGGACCGGGAACATCCGGCTGCTCACACACACACAGAGAGAGAGACACACACGCACAGAGAGAGAGACACACACACAGAGAGACACACACACACACACACACACACACACACACACACACAGAGCAGGGATTAGAGCTGGGAGAGATCGGATCCATGAAGTTCTGGAAGGAATACAGAACTAGACCGAGTTATGAAAGCTAATTAAAGCTAAAGAAACAATAAAAACTGAAACGTTTTCATAAACTGAAATAAAAATAGACAGTAATTAATGGGGAAAAACTATAACTAGTTTATAAAACCAAAACATTCTGAAATTATAGATAAAAACCCGTTGTTTTTGTGTTTATGAATTTATTTATTAACCTTTTGAATTGATGTGAAATAGATTATTTTTACATTTTATTTACATCGACTGTCGGTAAATTATGCGATCCGTAATCCTGGCAAAGCTTTCGCTAAAGAATGTCGATGGCAAAGTTTTGAGAAAACACCAGAATTAGTTTGTTGTTCAACAATAATTAAATACACTTTTGAAAATTGTATCGTCTGTTGATTATTTATCAACTATTTATCAATGTAAATATGATGATAATACTTTGACCTTTTTGTAATCTCCACCTAGAAATTAACCTAAGTTTGAAAAACAGCTCAATATTTAACTAAAGCTAATAAAAACTCTCTGATTTAGGAAAAAAAAAAGTCGCAGCTAATTAAAACTGAACTACAATGAGAATCCAGAACCACATGTGGAGAGTCCAGATGTTCTCCAGCACCAGAACAGAACCAGGATGGATGGATGATTATGGATAGATAATAAATAGGCCTGTCACAATAATCAATAAATAAATTAAAACAATAATTTTTATTTTTCCACCAAAAACTGGGTGATAAAATCTTCACTTTGGTGTTTTGGTCGCAACTAAACTTTTTCTGTTTTATTTGTCGTTTTGTTTATTTATTTTGAAAATTTTAAATGTTTTCCAGTTCCAGTGTTTATTAGAATTTAAAAATTATTGATCTTTGAGGATGAGTTCTTCATGAAAATGATCTCAAAACAGCAATATTATCGTTTATCACAATAACTTCTGGGACTATTTATCATTTATTATGACAGGCCCAGTGATAAACTAAATCAACTTTCTGCTCTCCGTCTGACTAGAACCACCTGATGTAAAAACTTTGATCTGCTGCAGCTGAGTAATAATCAGGATAAAATAAATAATCGCGGCTCTCCAGCAGTGAGAGCGGCTGAAGTGGCGTCCTGCAGGTGTAAATGGAGTGTTGCCCCCCGCAGGTCGCGCCCGGTCAGCACGCCTCTGCACTAAATAAATAAATAACTCAACAGACTAAATAAATCGCACTGAGGCGACGGAGGCAGCTGCTATCGAGACTAATGAATAACCCCAGTTAACAGCACAGACTGGAGGCTTCAGCAGCAGAAAACCCAAAACAATTCAACAATATGAAACATTTATGATCGGATTATGTTTTAAAGACACAGTAAAATCTGTTTTAATTTGTTTTCATCAAGTCTGCAATTCAAGGATTTTATTTAAGAAACCTTCTGACAGAAGCTGTTTCATCTGGTCAGGCACAGCCTGATTAAGGTCAAAGGTCAACTAATTTATATGCTGTCAAAGACAACCAGCTCAGTTAAACTGGTCTGAATGTAAAAACTGGAACGGATGGCACGTGTCAGAGGTCAACTGTAGGGTCAACACACGTCAGAGGAAACAATAACTGATCAATCTATTTACGTTCTGCATGTTGTACCTCAAAAGCATGAAAATAATAAAAAATAAAATAAAAATCTGAAATACCTTCACAACCTACAAAATTTCTTCTGAAACATCGGTACATCCTGTAGACATCAGAAAGTCTGAAAGTCTCCTCAGTCCCTCTGTAATAACCTCCAGTCCTCACAGCGACTTCCTGACGTAAACACCCAGGAAACCCAAACGGTCTCACAAGAAATGCCCAAAAAGTTTGGAAAGTCTGCCAAAAATCGCCCTCTTTGCCGTTTGCTAGTCACCAAGTGTGCCTGACATGTCCCAGAGTTAACAAAGGGTTAAACACCTGAGAAGAGGGAAAAGTTTGTCGAAATAACTTTGAGTAGAGAAGTTAAGACTCCTCAGCCCAACAGACGAGCCTCTCCTGCCGGAGCCTGCTGCCGTCACCGTCTGTTCTTGGTGACAATCATTTCCAACATGTCTCAGCGTTACTCAGGAATAAAGTGGTGGAAAAAGAGATCAGAAGAGACAGAACCTGTTTGAGACCTGAAAGCCTTCCAGGTAACTTTGGGAAGGTGTTCGCCACTCCTGCAGCAGCACTACCAAGGAATCCTACCAGGACTTCCAAACACACAAGCAGTGAGACTCTAGATCCGTCTATTGTGAATGAACATCTGATAAGATCTTATGGTCACCTTCTTCCTGAAGACCTTTGACCCAAACGGTTTTGCTGAACACAGGAAGTCAGGACTCCTCTACCAGAGTCCTAGAGTTACCGTCCGTTCTTGGTGACGATCATCTCGTTGGTGATGAGCTGGAACTTCCTCCACAGCTCGGCGTCCTCCAGCGTCACCTTCAGCTCCCTCTCCGTCGGGTCGCCCTTCTCCCGGCCGGCCTGCAGCTCGCTCTCCACGGCGCTCAGCAGCCGGGACATGCAGCGCTCGGCGGACGCGATGGCGCACGCCGACCCCACAGAGCCACGGCCTACTGAAGACACCGAACCGGACTCTCCATCCTCCTGTAAGCCCTCCACCTTCATCTGCAGACCCAAACACTGAGTTACTAAATTATAATTTCATAAAACAGGTCTGAAAATAAAGATATTCAGGTACTGAGAACATTTTAATTTGCTGTTGGTTCTATTTATAAACTCACAAAACTTCAGTCATTATTTTTCTACTGATGTCTAATCACAGGCTGATGGCTGCAGGTTATTGAAGCTCCTAACCGATCAGAAATTACTGAGACGTCTGTAAAATAAAAGCCACAGAAGCCGAATACCCTGGAGGATAATAGCAGCACTGTAATTGCTCAGCAGGTCTGCATACGTCCAGCAGCCAAACAAAATGGTCTGTGAAGAGATACTCAGCCATTTGTGCTTTAATGTCTTAATGTCTTGGACGAAAAGATCAATTAGCAGTTCTACCTCCAACATTTACCGTCCAATTAAGAGTCTTAAAGGTGAAAGTCCACAGAGTGACACCCTAAAGCCAAAAGTAATCAACCCTCTGCCTAATAACAGGTTGTTAATCAAATCAGCTGTTCATGATTCCTGGTAACGACTTTTTAACTCACAGCGGAGGAACTTCGACCCCCTTCTCTCAATCGACTGAATTCAGGGTCTTAAAGTGGCAGCATCACGTAAAATGTTACTTTTTTTTATTTCTCAGCATGTTATAATGTTATTCCCTGTATTGAGAAATCATTTAATCTCCATGGCAACCATTCGGCAGTTAAAAACGTCTGGGTGGACCTAGCCCCGCCTTTGAGGCGCAGCTCCTCCCCACTCCTTCAGACTAGCCAGCAGCAATTAGCAAACAGCTGGAGCTCATTGTAGGAGCTGCTGCTTAGAGCAACGCTGGTAAAAGCTTTAATAGTTGTGATGACTTCCTGAAGGCGGAGCTTCAGGAAGAGCAGGGTTCTTAAAGAGACAGAGGCCCACTTTCAAAGCGCTAAATTACACAATCAAATTTCTTCAAAGTCATATTTAATAAATATAAAGTTTTTATGTCAATTGAAGGTAACTTAGTTACTTGACTGTACTAGAAAAAGAACTACTAAATACATAGTAGTTCCCCTTTAAAACCAGACTTTGACTAGGCCACTCTAAGATGCAGAAGTGGCCTTGTTTCTGTGCTTTGGGTCACCGTTCTCCTGCAGTACCCAACTGTTCTTCAGACCTGGACCTCCTTAGTGACCAGGTCTTAAGCAGCAAAGCAGCCCACAGCATGACACTGCCACCACCATGCCTGCCTGTAGCCCTGATGTTCTACTTCTGAAATGATGTGTTGGTTCTGCAGCAGGTCCAACAGATCTCATCAGTCCACAGAACATTTTCATCAGGCTGATTTTTTTCCTCCTAATAAATATTTTTTCCAGTTTTTTTTCTCTCTGATTTAACATCAGTTTGATGATCTGAAACATGTAAAAAGTGAAACTGGAGGAAATCAGTTCAGGTAAAAACCTGACAGCTGTTAAATTATTCCTGTTGGTTCCGGATTGGTGCAGAAATCTAGACCGGTTCTGGTTCAAACTCTGACTTTTATCTGAGTATTAATAATAATGAGCTGAAGGTGAAGCGCAGACAGCATAAAAATTAAACAGCTCAGAGGTTTCAGTTTATTTAACTGAATTAATGAAAAATAGCATTTTTGAAAATTAAAATTTTTGACCTGAAACCAAAAAGATACTTAAATAAAAACATTTAAATTCTGATTTTAAAATTTGCTGCTTCAGTCATAGAAACTGAACAAATCTGAAGTTGATCTGAATTTAATTTATTTCCACATTTTGAATGAATCTTAAATATTTTCCCAGAGTTTTATAAAAACTAACATAAAAACATTTTCATTCATCTTAACTAAACTCAGGAGTTTGTTTAGGTTTCATTAATTAAAATAAATATGTGGTTCCAGAAATACATTTTATTGTGAGCAAAAAAATCTTATTTTCTGCTTCATCACCTAATTACATTATGTTTTAAGATAATTACGAAATAACACTGGTTTAATAAGAAACTTTACTTTGATATTTATATTTTAATTTGTGTTTTTTAAATGTGGACAAAAGCTTCTAATTTAGACAAGAATTTAAATTTATTAAAATTATTTCAAATAGTAATACCCAGAAAATTAATTATAACACAACATAACTTTTATTATCAGTTTTGTCTGAATGAAATAAAACAAAGTCTACAACACAAAAATGATCAAAATAATGTAAAAATGTCTAAACAATAAAAACAAATGTAACTAAAAAATTTAATGGAGTATATATATATATATATATTAAAATATTTAAATTATGTAAATGTAAAATATGTTCAAGAAATTAAATTCAACACATTTTACGGATTTTACTTCATTTTTGCTGATTTAAATAAAATCTGGGAAAAAAGCTCATTAATTCCTTTAAATCATATTTTCCTTCATAAGGCAGATTCTGTGTTTAATTAACGAGCAGAAAGCTCATTAAATGCGTCTGACTGGAGTGTTTTCACGGCAGCGTTGCGTCGCTGCAGCTGCTCTGTTATTAAACTAAATGTAGAAAACAAAACAAAAAATCTGATTTTAAAGGAAAAACTGTGACAAACATGTCATTAAAATGTTTATTTTATATAAATTTACAGCAAAAACTCCAGAATAAAGAGATAATTTCAGTTTTCATTTGGTGAAAAACATCTAATGTTTCTTTCAGTAAAGATGTTAAATTAATTAAAATGTTTTATTTTAATTAATTTAATGAATTTAAAAACATTCAAATGTGTAAAACTAAGGAAGAAAATTCTTTTTAACTTTTTTAATTTGCATATTTATCCTCATGAAATTAATAAAAACACATTTTCATCCCAGAACTAGAACAGACAGAAATAATAGATGAAACTGACCTGAGAGGTTCTGATCCAAAGTGTTGAACACAACAAAGTACCGATGAAGGTCTGACCAGAGCCGGCTGCACACGGGTCTGCTCGCTCCACCCAACACACACCGCCTCACTTCAACACACACACACACACACACACACCGCTCAGCTCTCACTGCCCTGAACGGCCCAAACACTCAGAACCGCCTGCAGAACCAGAACCAGAACAGCAACAATTAAAACATAAATTCACATTTAGATGAAAAAATGTTTGATTTGGAAAAAGTGAAGATATGAAACTGGACCAGGAATGAAAACCAGAATCTATAACCTATAATCTAGTTTCAGCCGTTAAAGAAGTCCGAACTCTGTTCGTATTTCTGAGACAAAACCAGAACCTGTCCACCTTCAGTAGGTTGAGATGGTTCTGAAGAACTGCGGTCCAAACTCTCAGAACCACAAGTCAGGCACAGATTGATCCGTAACTTAAATGTTGAAGAAAATCTGAACAATTTTGACCTGAACTCTTCAATCTCCTCTTAGACTCTGATGGAAAAAGTTCTAGACGTTATAAAAGTCCAAACATTTGGACTGTTTTGTGCTCTTTGAGCCTCCAGGATCTCGACTAACTCGACCCAAACCAGAAGGGAACCAAAGGCAGCAGAACCATCGATGGTGTCGCAACTAGAACCTCTGAGATCGTCTACGGAGGATCTGAAGAACCTTCTCAACAGCTGGACATTGGATCGTTGACCCAAACGGTGTGAAGCCTCAACCAGCCTGGTTTGAGTCAGATGGACCTTCTCTACCCTCCTGCATTAAAATAAGAGGACGGGTCACTGGTACCAGAACTGACCTGAGAGGTTCTGGTACCAGAAAGCGTGGCTGACACCTTTTTCCATCCGTTTTAGGAACCAAACGTGTCACCAACAGAGTAGCAAGATGGCGGATACCTTTGTTACTCCCTTTGTCAGTTTGACAGGCCCATTTAGCCCGTTAAGAACCAGAACCTGTCCTATGTCTGTTTAGAAACGATTGATTCCTGGAGTTTTAAATTTTACCCAGTCTTTTAACATATGGCCTGACATATGTAATGCAGCAGAAGTTTACCGGAAATTACCTACGCTATAAACGACCATCTGATCCGATCCAAACAAGACGGCTGTTAATGTTAATTCAATATCTGGAGTTGTGGCCAAAATGGACTGAACAGCTTCCTTCACTAACTCCACCACCATTGTCAAAACCACAGGCAGACTGATTCTAAAAGGAAGAAAATCAGAACTTCTTCTTCTGTTCACTGATTGGTCCAGTCAAAAAATAAATAAATAAACCGGAGACAATCCAAGTCAAAGGGAGAAAGCAAGAAAGCAAAGGCCAGAAAATGGAGCATTGGGTGACGTCACGGTTGGTGCTAAAGAGTCCGGTACGCCATGCCGCACAACTGGAACCTCGTTCTTCCACTAGATATCGGTTCAGAATCACGTGAACCAAAGATCTCCAGATCAGATAGATGTTCCGGTACTATAAAGATCTGACCTGAAGAGACAAAATCTGGATTAATCAACTGAAACCTTGATGAAGCTTCAGTCGTCTCTGGATCTTCTCCCTTCTCCGGGTTTAAATGTCACCCAGCAGCGAAGAAGAAAAACACCATAAGCTGTTTAGAGCAGCATGTAATGGAGAATAGGTCAAATCCAAGTGGAGAACATCTGGAAGCGCACACAGTGGACATCTGATCTGCGGTCGGGCTTTAATCAGCGGGCGGAGGTGGAGGGTGGAGATTACTGGCTTTAAGGACTTAGCAGGCATAAAGACGACTGGAAGCAGGCAGCCAGGTAAACACAAAGCTCAGGTAGAAAACATGACTGTCTCACACACTTTGGCTCAAAAATACATTTATTCAGATCCAACAGGAAATACAAAAAAAACCAACAAAAAAACAGGTGAAATGGTTCTGGAGAAACCATCTGGACCCAAAACCAGAAGGTTCACAAATAATGTTTTCATGAAAATAAAATCACCTTTCAGTTCCTCACCGGGACTGAAGGGGGCGCTAGCTGTTTTTGATAGAAGTCAAGCTAACGCTTACAGGAAGGAGGAGCTCTCAGTGAAATGCTCCAATTTAAATAATTTATGGAAATATTTCAATGAAATGTTAAGAAAAATCAATTAAATGTTGTTAAAGCAGGAAATATTTACAATCATTTACATAAAGGAATCAATTAATAAAATAATTCAGATGAAATGCATCCTATAATAGTTAAAACTCCAACAGGAACGAAGGAACATTAGTGGATTTGTTCTCAGGCAAAATTAGCAACCAGGTCAGAAACCACAAAGAATCAGCTCCTCTGCAGCTGCATAATAATAATAATAATAATAATAATAATAATAATAATAATAAAAATAATAATAATAATGAAATGTTTCATGCCTTCACACTAAATTCAGTATTAATAATTATAATAACAGCTTGACCCAATAGAAACCTGCTTATATGGAACAATAACAGGACCAATAAAAATCAAGACAAATCAGAAATAAATAAATTAAAATGATACAAATATTATCAATTCAATAAAATTCTCTTCATATTTCCATTTTCTTCACCTTTTCTTATTTCTATCATTTTTTTATGCTTTTGTTTTTTATTTATTTCACTTTTCTGACCTTTATGTTGTTCCAAAAATAGAAACCTTTGTGAACTGTCCTTAGAAATTTGGGCAGGTTTGACCCATTCAGGACCAACTGAATTTGTTACCGTAACACATTAATAATAACAGGCTCACATTCAGACACTGAAGTTATGATTATAATACAAACTCTAAATAATTCAGCAAATCTGAAATGTTTTCTGATCAGATAATTAAATATTATAAAACAGCTGAAGCTTCATTGGTTAGGTGACTGAAAGCAGACGGATACCAAAAGGTTTTCATCAGATTTATGTGTTTTTCTTCATGAATCAATCAGGTTCTAATCAAATGTCAAAATATTTAATTGTAACAAAGGTCAGAAGCTCCTGATAAAAAACTGCAACACCAGAAATGTGACCAAAATGCTTTAATATTGTACCCTGTTCATTTACTTTTTACAATGTAGAATTAGGGTCAGACTAAAAGAATTTAGTTTATCGAAATTATGAGAGTGAAGTTGCAACAATATGAGAGTAACATCATAATAGCATGAGAATAAAGTCATAATAGTACAAGAATAATGTCTTTTTTTATTAAAAAAGATTTTTCTTGTAATTTTGTGACTTCTGTTAACATTACATTTTTATTCTGATATTCTTGACATTAATAAAATTCTCTTAGTCTGGCCCTAAAACTCCACCGTAGTTTTAAATATTTTTTATTTTTTTATTCATATTTTTACTCAAACGGTGCTTGGTTGTCCTGTAGTGTTTAATTTCTAAAAGCCTGAATGTGAAATGTGGAAACAAAAGGTGCTTTATTTGATGTTAAAATGGAAAATTAAATAAAATGTGCTTATTAATAAATAAAAACCCTGATTCCTGATTGGATACACACCCCGGCATCCTGCGTCCTGATTGGTGGATCTACATGCAGATGGAGAACAGCTTGGTGACGGCGTCTCTGAAAGACAGCAGGTGAGACCTGGTTAGCTGGTTCAGATGGGTCAAGGTGGGCAGAGCCTGAGGCCTCAGGTGTGAGCTTACCTGGCGAATGGGATGTAAGACAGGCCGTACCTGCAGCACAGACAGCAGAGGTCAGACAGGTGAGGCAGGAACCTGTGTGTGTGTGTGTGTGTGTGTGTGTGTGTGTGTGTGTGTGTGTGTGTGTGTGTTTTACCAGGTGAAGGCCAGAAACTGCAGCACGCAGAACAGCAGCGCCAAGCCGTTGTTCTTCCACTGCAGAACCAGAACCAGAACCAGAACCACAGAGTTCTAATAACTAACAACAGAACCAGGATGTTTTCACACAGAGTCCGATGCTCACCCAGAACGCAGCGCACAGAGTCAGAACCAGGCAGGCCTGCAGACACAAACATCAGAGTCAGAACCGGAACCAGAACCTGGAACCGTTAAAACGAGCCAAAGATTGGTTCTGACCAGCATGATGGCGGTGGCCAGGGCTCGGACCTTAGCACACATGTTCTTCAGCTGCCGTAACGGACCAATCAGGAACATGGTGCTGAAACGACAGCCAATGGGAACAGTTTCACCACAAG
Source organism: Poecilia latipinna (assembly GCF_001443285.1). Taxonomy (NCBI): domain Eukaryota; kingdom Metazoa; phylum Chordata; class Actinopteri; order Cyprinodontiformes; family Poeciliidae; genus Poecilia; species Poecilia latipinna. The sequence continues at coordinate 84,191 of NW_015113857.1, read as the reverse complement.
GGGGCGACATTACAGCAACACACAGAACTAGCAGCCATCTTGGCAGGCAGTTGCTAAGGAGTTGCTACAGCAACAATAAAAAATCTAAAATCATAATAGAGTAATAGTTAGAATGTACTTATATTGTTCCTAAGTTAGATAGGAACGAGGTGAAAGCTAGTTCTGAGCTTGTGACTGGTTTATTGTTGTCTTAGCAACTGCATACCAAAATGGCTACCATTTACAAAGTTCACATGAGAACTACACCCAGTTCCATCTGCACAGCTCCAGGTCAGGTTCTGTTTCCATCAGAATCTAAAGGTTCTGCTCAGTTCTGGTTGGTTCTGGTTGGTACCTGGCCAGAGCGCAGAGGTTTCCTACGGTGTAGAGGACAGCGAACACAGGAAGTCCAAACCCTGGGATCCACAGCAGGCAGGTGGCCTGTTGGACACACAACATGTCCTCCATCAGGGACAGAGAACTCGGCTCACTGGAATATTAAATCTGTTAATGGTTATAAAGGGATAATATTTACTCACCAGTATGGAGCAGACGGCCCCCAGTATGAAGCAGATGAGGAAGCCCTTCATCCGGGTCCCCCAGGCCAGAGTGGACGCCTGATTGGCTGTCTGCAGGCGTGATGTCATTTATCATTAAAAACTTATTAAAACAAACATTGTGCACATATTTTACAGTGTTAATAGTAAAATATTTAGATATTGACCAAATATAGACCCAAAGTCTTTGTCATAAACCTAATAGTAATATTGGAAAAATTTAATCTGTACAGCTGTAATTTTATGAAACTAAAACCCAGATTTAATGAATTCTTAGCTTATGTATTTTCATATTTGACCAGTAAAATGTAAAAAAAAAAAATAAAAAATACAGAAATTTGTTTTCTTTTATATGTTACTGGTTGTAATATGGCGCAGTTGGTAGAGCTGTTGCTTTGCAGCAAGAAGGTTCTGGGTTCAATTCCCAGCCCTGGTCTTTCTGCATGGAGTTTGCATGTTCTCCCTGTGCATGGTGGGTTCTCTCTGGGTTCCTCCCATCGTCCAAAAACATGACTGTCAGGTTAATTGGCCTCTCCAGATTGTCCCTAGGTGTGAGTGTGTGTGCATGGTTGTTTGTCCTGTGTGTCTCTGTGTTGCCCTGTGACAGACTGGCGACCTGTCCAGGGTGACCCTGAACGTCAGCTGGAGAGGCACCAGAACCTCCAGACCCCACTAAGGGACAAGGGTGTAAAGAAAATGGACGGACGGATGGTTGTAATATATCTTCTATGTTCATTTGTATAATGTATTATACATATCTTGTATGCATTAAAACATTAGCTACACAATATATATATATATATATATATACATATTAAAATATTTGTTGTTTTCTTCTTTATATGGCACCAGAAGCTCATCTTACCTCAGAACGATAACAGCAGCGGTTTCTGATGATACAACTCCTTTTAATTTAACATTCTGATATTGCTTTTGTTATTACATATACCGAATTATGTTATGAGGTCTTATTGACAAAGAACTCTTAGATATCCTGTGAAAAACAGCTAAATTAAATGTAGCCCTGCAGCATCGTCATAAACGGGTTTATAAAGGTTATATCGGAGTAAACAATAAACCTTTTCCTCCGATTATAATGTAAAACTAGGATTTAACATCTGAGTCTAGTTCTAACTCCAGTTTTAGCTTGAAGCCTGTTTCTCTGTGGTTTTTAACTGGTTTCCTCCCAGTAAGCGGCTAACAGCACCTCCAGTATGCCGCTCCCATCCGAGCTGCCGCCGCCGTCCTGTCCGCCCAGAACCTGCTTCAGTTTATCCATTAAGCCGGTCTCCTTCCAGAACCGCCGCAGAACGTCCAGAACCTTCCCAGCAGTCCGCGGGTCGGTGGGTCCAGGTAGACCAGGTGAGCCGTCAAAGTTTCCGGCAGGGGGAACAGACTTTTACCTCAACAGGTGCAGCACTTCCGCCTGCAGTACCGCCTCTGGCCACAACGCGTCAGAGGGAGGCGCTGTTTCACCCCGAATATTTATATGAGGAAAATGTTGTTGTTTTTACCTAAATAAGACAATTTCTTCAAATAAAACTAAAATAGCTATTTCTTTATTAAAGCAAAAGTACCACTTTACATCCTTGGATGTTTTTATACAATGTTAAAGCAAAATGCAGCCGGCACCCATGTTTATGTGTAATCAGTCAAAAAACAAACAAACAAAGAAACATTATAACATTGACAAAGCTGTAAAAAATAAAACAAAACAAAACATTACAATGAGGTTACAGCTGTTGTAATTCAGCTTCAACATTATTCACTAGTGTTTTCCAACCATAGCTGCAGTTTTATTTCATAAAAATATTTTCTTATTTATCAAGCCTTTGAGAACATTTAAAAACAAGCTCAAAATGCTGAACAGACAAGCAAATCTAGCCAATGCAGAAGAAAACAGTGTACAAAATTAATTGGTAAATAAATATATTGTCTCAATAAAGAAAAAAGTCCTTTAAATACATGGTCAGGGAAATGTAACCTGTTTCCAGAAGGTTTTAAATGTTTTTAGTCCTTAGTAGATTTTCAACTGAAGAAGAACCGTCCAGTCTGGGCCAATGGGAATCACTGGAAGAAGCTGGTTTGACCATCAACTCATAAAAGGTGTGATTCATTGAATGATCTGTAAGGTTCTCCACTGTAAAACTTTTTAAAAACCAGTGATAACACTTGACAAGGATTTCTGGTGTAAAATCAGGGCGATGGGGCCCAGTGGTGTTGCTGTGCTATGAAGGCAGGCGGCTGAACCGTAGAGAACTTGTTGGTCTTGCAGTTAAAAACTCATCCAGTCCAATAAACAGAGCATGAGGAGACAGACATGGATCGCTCTCAGAGACCTGTAGCAGTAGAAAAACTTTCACCTGGAAGAAGTCTGTCGTCACAGTTGAGCTTGTAACAAAGTGCTCCTTTCAGAGGATGGGTAGCGGATATTTGTGATGAAGTCATAGGACCCGTTTGAAGACATAGTCCAGTCTCAGGGAGGCCTCAGGGGACCTTGACCCTGGTGGAGCTCCAGTAGAGAGGCTGAGGTATGCACACCTGGACGTGGCAGGTTGGACAGGACTGTTTCCTCCACAGCCACTCCTCTATACACTGCAGGGAGACACAACAGAAACTCCTTTACCAGGAAGACTTGGCTAAAACAAGTGACTAAATGAGGTCAGCATAGTAGGAGAGTGTGTTCTTTGTGGGTGTGTTACCTCTTTGTGGAAGGTGTGTGTACACTGCAGCTCTCTGGTCCCTCCTGATCCTTGGCTTAAGTCATTATGACAGATCAGACACATGCTGTACGCATCGCTCTGCAACACACACATTTCATTCACATAAACTCTCTGAATCACGTGTGGAGCTGAGGACATCAACCTGCTTTCTACCCACCAGTGACATGACGTTCCGTCTTCTGAACTGGCCCCGCCTCTCAGGAGGCACAGCTTCGGGGATGGTGGGAATGAGCGAGGGTCTTCGCTCCAGCGGGGGGACGGCGGCTTCTTGTGGGGGGGGAAGGAGGCGGCGGGAGGAGGAGCGTCGCAGCAAAACCCTGGCTGTTACTGGAGCACATGTGGAGGAGTGAAGGCGAGACAACTGCATGGACGAGAGGGTGGCCTGGACACAGACGATCGATCAATCAGCCTATTATCAGTTGATCAATCTATTAAGAATTAAGTTCCAACAAACAAACAAAAAAACAGCAATCCAACCAAGTCCTATTTGTCTTGTTTGGTTTCAGTAGCTGTAAAGGCCAGATTAGCTGCTCTCAGGTCATGTTTCTGTCTAACACCCAGATGAACCGCGGTGCAGCACCCTGAGCCGAGTGACCCAGAGCTAAATACAGCAGTGAAGAAGCTCTGAAGGGTTGACAGCCAACGTAGCGTTTCCCTGCTCTCACTGCGAAGGAGATCAGAGGCTGTAAACCCTGGGAGGATTGAAAGCTCTGACTAAATGAAGTGAAGTGAACTGATCTGACTGTTTAAGTCTCCTGGTCATCATTGTTGTTGTTCTGGAAGAACACAAACATCAAGAAAGCCCTCCACATCTGTAGATGCTGCAACTGGGAGCATGTTAAAGCAAATAGGAGGACAAGAAAAGAGTCAGGAGGTTCAATATTTATCATCAGTAGTTTTAAAACATTTTAGGTGTCTTTTGGGTCCCATCCATTTTAGTTAAGTTTGTTCTAATCTACATGCTTTTCTTTCATCACTGAACAAAGAGCAAAGCAGCTTTTTAACCGGTGTTTCACCATCATTTCACACAGCTGGGATTTATTTCCGGTTGAGTCAGATTACAGTAAGACATCCAGATGTTTCAGCCCTTCAGTCTTAGGGTTCGCCTCAGCTTCAGTGGTTTACCTTCACCAGATCGCCATGAGGAATCCCTTTCATGAACTTCTATGAGGCTTCTAGGAATAATCTGATGAAGTTCCTTCACGTATACCTGTGAAGATGAACTGAAACATCTGGAAAACCCAAAGAGTTGTTGTTAAAAGAACTGGTTTTACTGGTCGACAGAGACCTAGCATAACCCAGAGTGCAGGGAAAACCCTTAAAATCCTCATTTAGCATTAAGTTGCCTTAATGTCATTTGAAGCCAACCTTGAGGAAAACTGAGAGTTTCAAAATCTTTGATCACTAATGATAGAATTCAATGCCTAAAGTTATTGATGAACTTATTGCCTTACTAATAAGAAGTAAAGGGATAAAAGGTTGTCATCCAGTAACTCTGGACCCTAACCTCTCTGTCAACATCCAGGCTCATCCAGACTTCCAGACTCTTCCATAAGACTTCATATCTAATCCCATCGTTATGTTAGGTAACCCATCTGCTGACCTTGGCAGGACACAGAGACCATGAAGTTAACCAGCAGCTATTCTGGACCCTGGAACAGAACCTTAGGATGTAAGAACCTTGGACCAGATCCAGAAGAACCGAACAAACATCTGCCTGATTGGGAACCCATTGTTAAACCACCAGCTACACTTTGTGTTTTCTTACCGGACAGGGCAAAGACGAGCGGCGGTCAACCCTCATCTGGACCGGCGGCTCAAAGCTGCACCTGCTTTCAGGTCTTCCTCCCTCTGACTCCCCATCCTCCTCGTCCTCCTCCTTCTCTTCCTGCACCTGCTTCTTCTGATGTTCTCCTCTGTACTGTTGCATCCAGGCGTTGAAGATCCTGGCATCTTCTTCTTCATCCTCTTCTTCCTCTTCCTCTTCATCCTCTTCTTCCTGGTCTTCTTTCAGAGGGAAGGAGTCCTCAGCGTCTGAAAACACATCTTCCTCTCTGTTTGGATCCATCTGCCTCACCAGCACCAACTATTGGGACTGAATGTTTGATTATTCAGCAATAATACCACCAAAGTATGGTTGAAGTCCACTGTAGGCCCCAGCAGAGATTAGGTTAGCTGGTTAGCATAGCAGCAGACGTAGAGGAGCCAGTAAGACGAAGGTTCATCCAGGCGGTGGACTCGTTCTGCTGCCTTCAGCGCCTCCACACATCCATCCTCAGCTGTTCTTCTGCCGGTTGTTGCTTTTCTTTGTGTTTGTTTCTGCAGAATGTGGCGCTCTGACCTCAGGTCTGCAGTAATCCCTTTAGAGAAGCCCTGGAGGAGGAGGTGGAGGAGATTACACCTGCTTACAGGATCTGTGTCACATGAGCTGAAAACACCTTGCTGCTCTTCAGCTGCTCATTGATCATCATCTTCATCGATCTGATAAACGCTGGTGTAATAAAACCAGCTCCAGTCATAGGTGAGGTTCTGAGTCAGTGCATTTTCCTCCTCTTGTTCTCTTGCTACATCTAATCTTTCTGCAAAAATAGAAATCATAATGTAACACACGCTGAACCTATTAAACTACATGTTTGACATACTTAAAGAATGAAAAATAAAACAGTTACAGAGAAATCAGATCTGGAAATCAACATCAAAACACCAGCTGTAATTTCGTTTTCAATTTTATCCCTTTTGATAGGGATTTTATATGACTATGTGATAAAAAAATTTTGGGGGGATCTTCAATTGTACCATATTAATAAACACAAATCTGTTTAGAAAAACAAAGTATATCCCTCTTGGAAACTTCACATCTATATTCTACAAATGTATAATGATAATAATATTTATTGCATATATTTATATAATAATGATTTATAATAGTAGTAATATTAATAAGTAATTTAAATTCTGAAGTAATTTCAGTGGAAAAACTGTAAAAACGTACTAAAAATGTCATAAATTCAAAAAAATATATAGTAAATATATCTATTATATTAATTTTATTTCATTTTCTCCAGGCGCATGCGCAACCGGAACGTATTTCCTACGTTACGATACGACAGGAAGTGGGCGGAGCCAGCGGCTGGTGGCGGATTGATTGTAAACAAAAAGTTAGCCGTTAGACGAGCTGCACAGGGCGGATATAAGAGGAGGATAAGAGTCGGTGAGCTCCAGGATGAAGGGTGAGAGTTCCCTGACTCACTTTAATCTGCTTTAACAGGACAGACCAACTTTAAACACTTTTATTATAAAGCTGTGCCGCAGAGCAGTGCTAATGTTAGCTTGAAGCCCAAAGAAAAAACATCTAATTCTGCTCTGTTGTCGTTTTGAAACGCTTTAAATCTGCCATCAACACGGAAAAACTGTTGGTTCCCAATCAGCTGGCGCTTCTCTTTAAATCGGCGTGTCGATAAGTCAACTATTGCAACTTACACCGATAGTTACACTGCTGTAACTGGCTGTTGTCTCACTCTAGTTAACCATTAGTCAGTTTTATTAAACCAGCTCCACCAGGATCTGATCCGGGTCAGTTCCTTGGCCTCAATCCAGTAAAAGTCTGGAGTTACAATTATCCTCAAGTCTGGATAATTATAATTATTTGAGTGACATTATTGTGAAGTCCATTAATTGTTTCCACACAACAGCAAGTTTGTATCCAACTTATTGATCAGAAGAAAAGGTCATTTCCACAGAATGAGCCTCCTTGTGTCTAACATGACACGTCTCCTCCACAGCCTCCTCTCTGCGCCTCCTCCTCCCCCCTCTCCGCCTGTTGACGGCGGCCGTGTGGCAGGTGATCCAGCAGCAGAGTGTGAAGCATTATGGGATGCTGGAGGAGTTTGTTACCCTGGTGACCGAGGCCGTCCCGCAGCTGCTGACAGAAAGGCAGAGAGGTGTTCTTCTGCTGGCTCTGAGGGCCAAGGTGGGCGTTGGGACGGCTGTTTGGAAACAAAATGTTGTTAAAAAGTGTGCTGAAGAACACATCCCCTACTCTAACATCTTTCAGGTGACCCTTTCTCACCCTTCTGATGATCAGACTCACCTGGAGAGGATCCACTCCATCTCCAAAGCATCGGTAAGACCACAGAAATAATGTTGCAAACTCAGGTTTATCAAGAGGAAGTTAAATCAACTCGCTGAGCAGGAACTTCATCAAAGTACCAAGAAAAAGAGGAAGTCTAACTCACAGTAAAATTATTCACACTGATTTTCTAGAATTAGTTTTGTTGGGATGTTTTTGTGGTCGATCAATACAAAAGTAGAAGAGCCGAGAGTGAACATGCCAGAACATTCAACCAGAGATATTATAGGTTAGACTGGCCTAGTCAAAGTCCTGAGCTGACGCTGATATGTTGTACAAAAGAGTTCACTCAGAGGGTCTGAATAGAAATCATGCCATACTTTTCAGATTTTTCTTTTTTAAAATAAGATGTTTTTATTCCTCGTCAAAAAGATGAAAAACTTTAAGTAGGTAAAATCACAGCAGCTGGAACGGAGCAGACTGACTCTTCCTCTTCCTCCTCCAGCAGGATGAAGAGCTGACTGAGTGCTGCTCTGCTCTCCTCTCTCTGTCTCAGACTCCTGCCGACCCACAGCGCCTCCTGCAGGTGGGTGGTTTCGCTGCAGCTCTCCTGGGACTCCTTCCCTCTTCATCGCCTCCTCTGCTCCTCTTCCAGGAAGTGTTTGACCAGCGCTTTGACTCCGCCCTCCAGTCGCTGCTGTCGGACCTCCTGACTCGGATCGAGCAGCTATTCCCAGTGCCGGACTTCAGACAGGTGCTCAGAACCTCTCCGCTCCTCCTCTTCCTCACACCTTCGTCCATTTGACCCGCTGTCCTGTCTTCTTGCAGGCGGCCTATTGGCTCCACGATGCCCCCTGTGTTCTGGAGGACTCTCTGCAGGAGACGGACAGGAAACACCTGACGGAGCTCCTGACCAATCAGAGCTGCCGACTGGGTCGAGCAACAACCGCAGGTACGACATCAGAACTAGAGGGAGCTTCTGAATCTGGATCCGTTCTGATCCTTTTATTCTCTCCTCTAGTTTGTGGTGAAACGGAGGAAACGCTCCTGTCAGCCTGGTCCCACCCCCTCCTCACTAGCCCCTCCAACCCTGACCCAGCCGGCCAATCAGACGGAGGCCCGACGCAGCTGGACGTGAAGGTGGAGGTGGAGCTCATGACGGAGGATGTGATTGCTCAGAGCGTGTCGGAGGAGGAGCAGGAGGCATCCAATCAGAGCTCAGAGGGAGTCACACCTGTGGTGGAGGGCGGGGTCAGGTGGGACAGCGACCAAACGCTGTCCGATCCTGTCAGAATGAAAGACTCATCTAGCCAATCAGAGGGCTCCCAGCTCACAGCCATTTCCCATAATTCCCAGCGTGTGGCTCACAGGTGTCCTGCGTGTGGGAAGTGCTTCATCTACCGCTCCCAGGTGAGTGTTTACCTGCAGGCTCTCAGGCTAGAACATCGACTCTTTTAGCTTTATTCGCTCATCAGCAACATACCCGGAGTTGCTTTGTGTCTTTCATGTATATTTGCGAAGTCCTGTAGTCTCCATGGCAACCATTCAGCTGTGCAAAACGCCTAGCCCCGCCTTCAAACGTAGCTCCTCCCCCACTCAGCTCCTTCAGACTAGCCAGCAGCAATTAGCAAACACCTGTGAGCTCATGATGGGAGTTACTTATTGCAACACTGGTAGAAACTTTAAAGGGTTAATATAGGAGCCATGTTGGGTTTGCGTCCTGAAGGCATAGCTTCAGAAAGACTAGAGGCTCAAATCAGGAAGTAAAATATTTTTAAGTCATATTTTATATTTTGGTTACTTTATAGTGTCATTTTAATGCACAATGTTCCTGGAAAACACATAATTCTGCCTGTTTAACCGTTGAGCTGCTCCCCAGGTGATCCGCCACCTGCGCTCCAACAGAACCTGCGGGTCGTCAGGAAAACACGGATCTGGAGCTCAGCAGGGTCGGAGTGAGGGGGAGCCCCACCCCGTCCGGGCCCACGCCTGCTTCCAGTGCAGCTCCACCTTCACCACCAGAACCGAGCTGGTGGCCCACTGCCGCACTCACCTGACCCGGCCCGTCTACCGGTGCAACCAGTGCGACAGCGCCTTCCAGCTCCAGTCCAGTCTGACCAATCACAAGCAGACCCACCGGCTGCCCGACCTCAGCTGCTCCGTCTGCACGCAGACCTTCAGCTCGCAGGCGCGGCTGCTGCGCCACCTGCAGACGCACTCAGCCGAGGGAGCCGAGTGCATCTACAGGTGCCTGTTCTGTGACCAGAGCTTCTCAGGTAAGACCCGATCCGATTGACTGTCAGAAACAGGAAGACAGAGTTAAACTAGACCCGCCTCCGTCTGCAGGAGTCACTCAGCTTCGGATCCACCAGCGCAGCCACTCCTCCCGCTCCTACCAGTGCGATCAGTGCGACAAGTCGTACAGCTCGGTGACGGGGCTGCAGTCGCACCGCGCCACCCACAGCGGCGACAACCGCTTCCTGTGCCCGCAGTGCGGCAAGTGCTTCAAGACCTGTGACGGCCTGGAGGGCCACCTGAGGACACACAGCGGGGAGCGGCCCTTCCGCTGCCCCTACTGCCCCAAGGACTTCACCGCGCACGCCGGCCTCAGCGTGCACGTGAGGCAGCACACGGGTGAGAAGCCGTACGTCTGCACGGTGTGTGGCAAGGCGTGGCCCTCTGGTGGAGACCTGCAGAAACACATGAGGACCCACACAGGGGAGAGACCCTATGTCTGCCAGGAGTGTGGGAAAGCCTTCTCCATCTCCTGCCACCTGACTGAGCACCGCCGCATACACACAGGTGAGCTGGTCACATGACCTTCCATCAGCAGCGTCCTGGAGCTGAATGTTAGCCAACAGTTAGGAGCAAGAATAAAAGCAGGTTCTGTGTAAACATTCAGATCAGAACATATAAAGAACTAAAGGATTTATTTATTCACTAGCTAATCTCACTGCTGCATTTGAGTTTTTAGACTTTTATAAGCAATGAATCCCTGTTAGCCTCTCTGACCAGTGTCTCTGTTAGCAGCTCTGCTAGCTTCTCAGTTAGCATCACTGTTTATATTAGCTTGTCAGTTAGCCTCACCAGGCATGTCAGTGTAAAGTACAAACATGTGAACAGTTTCTAAAACAGATCAAGATTTGTCTGTAACTTATTGACGGTCAGCCACACTGCCCCCTTCTGTCCGACTACAACATGTCCAGTAAACCCAGTTCTGTCCGTCTGGTTCTCCTCCAGGAGAGAAGCCCTTCTCATGTCCTGAATGTGGGAAGTGTTTTCGGAGACGGTTCGACCTGAAGAAGCACCTGCTGTCCCACAGTAACGTTCGTCCTCATCCCTGCACCTTCTGCTCCAAGAGCTACACCCGACAGACTCACCTGAACCGACACCTGCTGACCCACAGGACCACTGACAGGGAGGCGGAGCCTGTCGAGGAGGCCTGACCTCCTGAAGAACAGCTGTTATGATCTCTGATTTTTCTACTTAAATCCCAGTTCACAGTGTGAACAGCTGAATGTTTATAAAAGAGAATTATTTCCAGACCGGATGCAGAGCAGTTAAATGATATATTTTAGCCATCATGTAAATATGTTTATATGTTTTTTATTAGATTAACTTCTCTTCAGCTGAGATGATAAACAGATTTATTGGATCTCTTTGCAGAACCTCAGATGTCTCTGTTTGTGCAGAACCTCTTAATAAAACCGCTGGACGTCCGTTCGGATTAAACTTTGTGCATCAATGATTCATTTCCACGCTAAATGACTGAAGCGGAGGAGTTAATCAGGCGATGTGGTCAAACTTTTATTGGGTTGTTTGACAGAAAGTGACTGATGTTCTGGGTTTAGTCGTCGTCTCCTCCTGTCTTCTCGATCACCTTCTTCATCCAGCGGCCCATCCTGAACAGGTGGGTGTAGAAGCCGTACTTCCCGTCGCGGTCGCAGCCCTCGCCCCAGGACACGATGCCGATCTGGTACCAGCGGTTCTCTGCCGGGTACTGAACACAGGGCAGATTCTGGATTAGGCTGGAAACTCATATCCGAGTCAATCACAAAGACTTTTACCCATTAACTTCTTTTATTAAAGATGCCACCCCCTGCTGGGTGAAGCATTGCAGGCTCTTTCCTTACCTTCATCACAAACGGTCCTCCGCTGTCACCCTCACAAGCGTCGCCTCGTTTGCTCTCTTCTGGTTTATAACCTGTATAAACAAAGCCTCGTATTTAAATGGGGGCAACAGGAGGAGAACCTCGGGGCAGGAAGACATCAGGAATGACCTGAGCAACTGTTGCTGCCCATCAATCAGAGAATCAGAGTTATGATGGGCTCTGTGTGCCTCAGTAGGAATTTTTAAACTTTCCAAACCAGAACTCCTAACTAGAGTGTTGTCCAAGTCTAAATGGAGTCATTGTGGAGACCTGACTGATCAACAGGAATCGACTGGGTTTGTTACCTGCACAGAACATGTTGTTTGTGATCCTCACTGAGGTGGACTTGCGGCAGGTGTCCTGTTCCACTATCGGAAGGTGGATTTGTTGGAGAACTGCAGGCAGGTTTCTGGCTGCAGGGTTCCAGGTTTCCTGCAGGTTCCCCCAGCCGGTCACTCGCCCCTTGAAGCCTTCGCTCATCAGCCTGTGAGGGAAACATGGGTTCTGGTTCCAGTTGGACAATAAAGACAAAAACGTTGACATGTAAAGGTTTGGACAGACAGGTGTGTTCATCTTACGTTCTGGCGACCTCTTTGCTGGGTAGGCAGATGGGATGGATCCGGTCTGAGAAAGTGATGGGTCGCTTCAGGTGCAGCAGAGCGATGTCCCGGTTCAGATTCTCCCTCCAGTTGTATTTGGGATGGACGATGATTTCATCGATCGCCACGATCTTCTCGATTCCTCGTTCAAACCTGGAGAGACGAAGACGGATGCACCTCCGGTCATCATGGATGTCATGTCAAAACTATACATACACCTCCACTGCTTCTGGCTTGGACCTCTGGGACTTGGCAGGAACGGCACCGTTCAACTGAACCGCTTGGTTTCCAGGACTTTTAACAGGGTTGAGGTTTGATTTGTTTCATATTTTTAACGTCAGGTTTTGTTTTTCTAAAGAGTGTTTGGGAACCTCTCACTTGGCTCTGTCATGTTTCCCCAGTCGGACCAGGATGTCCTTGTCGGTGTAGTTCTTGTTCCAAGGCGGGTAGAGGATGCAGTGCGCTGCAGTCAGGATCCACTGGTCACTGATCAGACTGGCTCCACATAGCAGCTCCTGTGGGCTGCGTTTGTACAGCATCACCTGCCTGCAAACAGCAAAATCCTTCTGGTTATCTCTTGCTCTGTCTTTTATTGTGGTGAGCAGCCATGATGTCTCGTAGCTGTAGGTGCGGTTACCATGGAGCTGAAGCAACCTCGGCATCGTCACCCCCAACGATCCGTTGCTCTCTGTAGGACTCCAGGAGCTCGTTCTCGTTTTTATCCTGTTTGCCCTTCTGTTCAAAGAGAGGACGCTGCCCACAGACTGAAACACAAGGACAGACACGTCCAAAACCAGTTAACACACCAGTCTGCCAGTATCTCAGTCAGCTGGTACAGTGAAACAGACACCAACAGCCAATAGATCTAGCCAAAAAACACAGTTTTCTAGCAGCTGCTGGATCTTTTTGTGTTCAATTTTATGTCTAAATATCAACTTAGTTATTAAAATATAGCTAACAGCTTTGACTAGTTACATTCTTTATGTAATTTAATCTCTAACTAGCAACAGTGTAATATGTTGCTTGTTACAAGTACAGGCCATAACAGAGCTGTGATCAGATGACTCACCACTTTCTCCTTGACCAAAGGTATCAGGATTGAAGAAGAGTTTTTTCTCGGGGCCCAGGACTGTTCGCTCCGTTCCTCTGTCGTCTGTTATCTGATCTCCACCAAGCAGAGGATCCTCTGAGACACACAGGTGAACAGCAGCGACAGGTGAGGGGCCAGCCGACCCGTATGCTGGTGTAACCACAGATCATGGGTTGGTACTGTACCGCACAAATCCAGGTCACAGTAGTCGATTGTGATGTTCCCAGAAATCTCCACGTAGCACCAGGGGCCCTCAGGGTCGTTGTCTGGGTTTCTGCACTTGTTTCTCTCCAGAACCACCTCAGGGATGAAATCCTTATCCCGGCTCAGGGCTACAGCCTCTGGTGATGACCACGCAAGACAGGTGTGCCCTTTCGCTGTGACACTGAGGTCACCGGTGTAGTCAATGCCATAGCTTGGTAGACACACTGTAGTCCTGACTGGTTCTGGTGCCACAGTGGTCGGGACATAGACCTCACCTTGACAAGAAACAGGTGTTCACTCAAACTATCCAAACAGCTGTCTGGAGGCAGCAGACCATGAAGGGAGAGTTTCAATAAATTCAGGTGGACTCTTACCACATTTAGGTACTCTGCAGGTCTCTTTCTGGACCGTTGGGTCTGTGGTGAAACACCAAGGTCCTCCTGGACGGTTGTCAGGGTTCCTGCAGAAGTTCTCCTTCAAGATGCTGTTTGGTTCTGAAGCGTTAAACTCCCTGCAGGCAAACGGTCACCACAGAATTTCAGGTCCATTAGTTCTAAAATTTCACACTTATTGGTTGTTGTTGGTCATTTGACTGGTTCTGGTTAGCTTAAGAGTTGGTCAATGGTTGACTGGTTGGGTTGTAGCAGATTTATGTTTTTTTTTGGCTTTCATGAACATGGGTTGTTATTTCTGTGATGTTGCTGGTTGATATCATGTCTCAGATTTGGTGATTAATGAGACACTCCAAGCTTTCATTAAGCTGGCTAACTGATTGGTTTGATGGTTTACAGATTAGCTGGTTTGATTATTTATAAAATTAGTAGTCCAGTTAGTTGGGAAGCCGTGAACTAATATCTTAGCCAGTTAGTTGATTGATTCATTGATTGGTTGTTCTGTGCCACACATGAACTTGTGGTTGATCAATTGCTTGGATTGTTAAAGATGTGGTTGGTTGGTCAGATGGTCATTGGGATGGTTGGTTGTTGTTCTATGATGTTTTTACGTAGTGAAGTTGTTTCGTAGATAACTCAGCCGTGGTCATGTTAGTAGTTTGCAGCAGAGATCGTTGGGTGAAACCTTCATCAGCCTCAGGAACCGCTGTGTTCCTCAGGTTCTGGTGAGGTAAACATACCTGTAGATGGGATGAGGGAACCGGCCTGTCCAGTATTGGCATTTTTTGCCCGATTCTGTGATGTTGATGTCTCCTTCATAGCTTTGTCCAGTACCTATGACGCACTCACCTGGACACAGCAGAACTGTTACCAACCATGTGACGACTGGCTACCTGCTTTACCTTCTGGTAGCCGGTTTGTTACCTTGCACACAGTCCCTGATGATGTTGATGTTTTCTTTTGTTCTTTGCATCTCAGTTCCGCTACAGTCTGTTGGAGACAAACAGCAGCTGTATGTCTGTGTGCTGAACTGCTCTGGACTTTGGTTCTGTTTGCAGTGCAGCTGCATCAGCTGAATAAACTTCATTTAAACTACAAACCCAACTGGATTAAATCAGCACCAAGTCCAGTAACAACTTGGTTCTTCTGGGAGTAAATGTCACCACAACCGATAAACTTCAAGTTAATTTAGGTCTAATTAAACCAAAAGCAAAAGAGGCTAAGCTAATGGTCTGATCACAACATCATTGTCTGTAGATTATTTCCGTTTTCTTTCCTACAGCTGGAGGAAAACCCTGCTGGATCTTTACGTACCCAGATATGTGGCCCAGAACTTTTCCTGCAGAAACAAAGAGTTTATTGTAGATTGATCTGATCTCAGAGCGGTTAGCCATGACAGTTACAGTGAAGCCGCACCGTTTTATCGTTCTGCTCAAACACTTCTCTGGCTTCTTCATGGTCACAGATTTCCTCCACACACTCCCTCTCCAGGTTACCTGAGGAGAAACAACACACACACACACCGCTCAAATTCACATGAGGAGAGTGTGTGTCCAGCCGGCTGTGACCTGCTGAGTTACCTGGTTTCATCTCCTCCCACAGCTGATTGGCTCGGCGGTTTCGGGTCAGAACCTGTGAAGCCAGATGGCTGTTGAGAAAAACTGGAAAAACATAAAATAATCAAAAGACACAATATAAAGATTAATATTCAGATGTCATCTCTGGAGACAATCCCACCAGGACCCGAATAACAGAGTCAATACTCGGTACCATTGTTGGCCAGACAGCTGTGCAGCACAAACAGCAGCAGAACAGCGGCCTGTTTAGACGTGGGTTCCACCATGATCCAGAACCTCAGAACCCGACCCAGCAACGTCCAGTCGCGCTCTCAGCGTCTGTCTGAACTCTGCTGGTGGAAGCAGAGAGGGGGAAGCTTATCGACTGAAGGGTCAAAGTGTGAGTCTGGCTGATGAGTGGGATGTTTAATGCAAGTTCCTGTCCTGTTTACCGTCATCCAGCACGTAATCCGGACCAAACAGAATCTCCTGTGACCAGCTGGGGGACATGGAGAACACCTGCTGGCCTTTTCCTTCTCAGAACAACCTGTGTCTGACACTCTGATGGAGCAGGTCGGAGGTCAGAGGTCAGGTTCACCCTACTCTACTTTAGGAGCTTTGAGAGAACAGAATCAGGAGAGATCAAAGTACCAGATGTGTTCTTATTGATCGGACCTCCGTGTGACTCGGCTCAGCTCACAGATCAAATATTTACCTGCAGATACGGAGGTGAAAGTCTCCCCACTCAGTTCTGCTGGGTCCAAACAGAACCAGAGGAACAGTTCAACAGGAGAATGATCCAGAACATTTCCACATTTCTCCATAATTTTCAGTGATTACTTTAACAACTTTATATCATAAAATTAAACAGTTTATCCCTTTTAAAGCGCAAGCACTGCCCTCTGCTGGTGAAGTCTATAATTACAGTCTTATGGTTTTCTGGTCCCCATCAGAAAGCTCCGAAACCAGAACCGCTGCTGACCCAAAAGAACACAAAGACCCCTCTCACTTTTACCAGAAACATCCTGACTATCCTCGATCTTCTGCGAAAATATGAGTCCAACCATCAGGTAGCTGGTTTCTACTGCAGAACAACGACCCAAAACTCACCAACACGTCTCAGAATATATTACTAAAAACAGGCATCAGACACCGAGGACACAGGCTTTCAATACTGCTCTCCTTAACTTTCCAGATTTAATATTTAAATTAAATTTACTTTACACATTTTAAGCTCTGCTAAAGAGGCAAGCGGTTAATTCCAGGATAGAAATACAAAACCCATCAGAAAGTAGGTGAAAGGTTTTACCTGGAAGCAGCAGCAGGTTCAATTTTATCCACATTATCATGAAGCATTGACACACAGCTGCGATTGAGGCTAAAATCGCTCATTTCAGTTTTATCATTCCACCACCAGAGGGAGACAAACAGCTGCTCCTGAAAATCACTGAACAAACGTAATCTCTCGATTCTCTTAATTTCTTGTAAGTCTGATTTTATTTGATTTAAACCGGTTGGTTGAATGAATTTTATAATTTTAACCTTTTTAAATTAGTTTCACCAGTGAATTAATCCGTTTCTGAGTGTTTATATCCATTTGAGGTTTAATTATTCCCTTCAATCAAACATCATCATTAAAAAACAACAAAAAAACAAAAAAACATTTGAGTTCATTTTCTATTATTCTCCATGTTTTCTAGGCTCATTGTTTCCATTAGTGAACATGAAAAACGCTCTAAATCAGAAAAAGTTCTTCAAATAATTCTAGGAAAAAAATAAATACACAAAACTAAACAGAAAATTAAATGGAGAAAACGAAAACAAAGTCATCGGGAAAACTGTCAGCAGAGCGTAAAAACTGATTTCTGCTCCTGAAGGTGGATTTAAGGTTCGGCTAAACTCGGTGGGCGGAGCTAATAAACAGGAAGTCGTTCATTCTCCAGACGCCTTCAACGCTGTAAGTTTGTTTTCTTCATTCTGTCATATTTTAGTTTTACTGTACAAACTGTTTAAGTTTTATTAAAATAATGAAAACAAATCCAGCTTCAGATCTATTGCTACATTTAGTTCACTTTATTCGGGATTTTCTGTTTAGTGTCAATTAAAGGTCAGAACGTGAAATAAAGCCAAGTTATTAAAATGTTTAAAACCCGTTTTTAGCCTGTTGATCATAAGATCAGATGGTAGATTGGAGATCTGAGGGTGAACGATGAGCGTTTTTATTTCATGTTGGACTGAAATCTAATTTTAGAAACGACTGGAGGTTTCTGTCGGATTAGCAGCAGGAGGGGAAACCCAGGATTGGTAAACTGTCAGAGAATGTGAAGCAGAGACACCTGACTGAAAGGAGCTAAATAAACTTTTAATTAAAAAGTGAAGTGAGAGCAGCTGACCGAGGGGGAGAACCAGAACTCTGTGGTTCCTCTGCTGCTGACCAGATATAAATGAAAACATTAAAATAATAAAAAAGTTCATCTTGGATTGCTGCTCCCACGCTGAGGCTCTTATGTTGATAATAAGCGAAGTTCGAGGTGGACATATTTTACCTTCGAACAAGTAGAGATTTATGAACTAAAATCTAAACCATTAGTTGAGCTTCATTCCAAGATGTTCTAAAGGATCTGATGTGGATAAACTAACCCTCCTCTCACCTTTAACCTGATCATAAACTTCTGCTTTCATCACATCTGAGGTCGACTTTCACACTGGAGCAATTTATTCAGCTGCTATCTTTTATATTCTGCACATTTAAGTCAAATTGATGCAACTTGTTAATTTTTATCACAAACATTGCATAGGCAGCTCTCTGAACAGCTGCAGCAGGTGGGAGATAAAGATGAATCTGCAGAATTATTTTACTGTTGTAAACGTGAAAAATTATAACTAAAAATGAAAAATTATGACTAAAGCAATAAAGAGATGATCCATGTTCAGCCCGTTAACATCTGTCCTGCTTCATGTCTGTTTAAGCTTCAGACCCAGATGCAGAGAAACGCTGAAAAGCTACCAACTGGATTCACCACGTCGCTCTACTGATTGTTTTCTATTTGAAGTTTCTTCCCAGAATGCCGAGTCCATGAAGAGCTGCTATGAGTCCACCCGGCTTGTTAAGAACCAGACTTTCTCTGAAGAACACGTGAGTCAATGTGATGTTGATCTTTTGTCCTGCTACAATAAAGCAGTTCAAGGCTATCAGACTCTCACCTGGTCATTTATTTTCTAGATATCCGGAGTGACTCAGTTTCAGCAAAACTTGAGACGTTTTGACATGTAATAACCTGAAAACAGTTGTGTCTCATTAAACAGTAACATATTGATGTACTGATATAAATATTGAGTTTTTTAAGGCAGCTTAAAGTGTTAAATCAATTTGAAGGTACGTTAGAAATGAAAGTTGTAAGATATATTTATTTTTATTTCTGTTTGTGTTTATATCTTTATGTATTTATTTGATTATTGATTTATTTACTGATTTAAAAAATATTTCTTAATGCATTTATTAACTTTATTCATTTATAATTTTTCTTTGATTTTGTTTTATAAATGTATTCATATTTATTCATTCATTTATTAATTATAGATGTATTTATAATTTCTTTATTGCTTGCTTGATTAATATTTTTCTTAATTTTTAAAATGTATCTATTGATTTATAAATGCATTTATATATTTATTGATTGATTTATACATTTATTCATATTTAGATTTATTTATTCCCATGTCTTCTCCAGAATCGGTCTCTGGGAACCAGAACCTGATTCTGGTTCGGATTCTGTCCTTCAGCCTCAACCCAGCTGTTTGTCATTTCGGAGCAACCAATCAAAATCAGAACCTCTTCAGTTTAAAGGAAGGTTCTGCACATCTGAACTGGATCAGTACCAGTTCTTTCTGCCCAGGTAAAACAAATGAAAACGATGAACTGATCTGTTTTCAGTAGAATCAAAGGCTCCTTTTCAGGATTTTTAACTTGTCCATATTTGACGTAAAAATTAATTAATTAGCCACTAAATCTGATCAGAGTTCAAAACCTGGAATTTAGATCAAATTGATGAAAGACAAATGTAACCAAAGTGTTTGGAACCAGGATCACCGGGATTCTGGTTCCAATGCAGGTTGGAACCAAAACAAATGGACCTAAAATGTTCTTTTGTCTCCCCTGATCCACCAAAGACCAAGTTCTGATCCAGAACCTGAACCCAGTTGTTTGTCCCTGAAGAGCAACCAGACAGGAGGATGGAAATCCCACCCAGACCTGAGGTCAGTCCCTCAGTTAGACTTTAACCAACAGGAGCAGATTTTCAAAACAAAAGCATCAAACATTTGGCTGAGGAGCTGAAAACAGAAAGAGAAAAATTAAAGCATATTCTGATTTAAAACAACTTTAACAGCAACCATCTAAAATACCTTTTTCTTAATGGAAAAACAAATACATGAAAGTATCTAACATTTATCATTAAATTTGAAAGACATCTGCAACGTTGTGTGTTTTTTATAAATGATTCCTGGTTCCTCCTCAGAGTGGACCAGCAGAGCTCAGAGGTTCCCAGCGGTCCGTCTGCACAGCAGCACCAAACACAGCTGGACTCCATATTTACGGTCTGTACATCAGTTCTGTTCAGTCAGAACTTCTTCCTGCTGCTCTTTTTAGACCAGATCCAGGATCTCCAGTCTGTCCAACATGGACCTGATGTTCTGATCCAGTCTCACTTCTCATCATCTGGGATTCCTTTTCAGGAGCTGGAGCGAAACATGATCCTTTTTACAAAGAACGAACTGAAGAAGATCCAGAAAGTTTTGAATCCATGTTACCCAGAATGCTCAGAGAGTCAGGGGGAGGATGAGGAGGTGGTGGAGGATGACGATGAAGAGCAGAGGAGGAGGAGCAGCACAGAAGCTTTGTTGAAGATCATAGTTTTCTTCTTGAGGAAGATGAATCAGGAGGAATTGGCGGAGCGTCTGCAGAGCAGTAAGAGAATTATTAAAATCTCAATTTTCAACCAATTAACTGAAAAACAATGAAGTAAAATGGTTAATGCAACACATTTTGTAAAATCAAACTGCCTTAATATATATTAATAAAGAAATAATTATTTTATTGCATTAATTTCTTCCATTGCATGAATCACAGCAGTTCAAGGAAAAGGTTCAGCACAAAAACCAGAAGGGAACAAACATAAAGACTTTAGGGTTTGCTGACTCACAATGTCGCAAAACTTTGAGCTCCTTCTGAATGTATTTAAGGGGAGAATCATTTTGCAGGTGTTTCCATAGATGATGATGTTGCTCAGGCACTTCTGCAGACCTGATCATCTCCTGAGATGGTCGTGATCAGAAACTCATAAAATGGCCACAGTTTCCTTGCCAGAATGTCATGCTAGCACATGCTAGCCTTGACTTTTCCTCATAGGCCCATGCTGTCAGCATCTCCATCCTCTGAGCTGTTCTTGATGGAGGCAACATTCCTGAGGCTGCAGTCAAAAAAACTTCACCAAAAACCTGATTGGCTCTCAGATAGGATAGTGATGGATGTTCCTATGATTGAAAAGTGGAATCTTTTTGTTACTTTGCCCTATTTTAAGAAGAAAAGTTTTGAAGTGATCCATATCTCAGGTCATGTCTTTTGTCTGTTTGTAGAAACTCCTTCCATGTGTCAACAAAACCTTAAATCCTCCCTAAAGAAGAAGTCCCTGTATGTGTTTGAGGGAATCGCTAAAGCAGGAANATTTCATCAATCTTTAATCTTTTCTTAGACAAGTGTTTCTACCTTAGTGAGTTTGTTGATTGAAGTATTTAACTGTAGTGTTTAATTATTATTGTTAATAAACTCTTGCATACTGGACATAAATGTTTGTGTTTATTCCAAACATGTGAAGCAGCTTTCTGTTCAGAAACAACAGAGTTGGTCGTTTTTCCTCCATCAGTTAATATAAATATAAAAACCTTAATCAGGTTGATATTTATAGACAACAGACTGAACCATTTCACATTTTCCTGATAATCAGGTAAGTAATTTTGGTAACTTTGATCTAAATTACTGGTTTTGTTAATAATTGTCCTCAGCAATCATTCATTTCAAGAGGGAATTTATTATGTGTGGCATGATCTTCTGCTCTACTTGAAACCCATTAGTAATAATAATAACAGTATTGTCTGTCTGCAGACAGATGTTACATAAAGCTTGATTCAAAAGGCTGAGCGCGTGTTTTCCTCCTTGTTTTACTTTCACTTTCACTGTGACGTGGAGCAGCAGAGCCGCTGCGGCTGAAGATCCATCGGGGAACAGAATCAGCGTTAAGGAAAATCAGCGGCGACCCGGTGAGTTCCTCCAGACCCGTCCAGAACCAGAACCGTCCAGAACCCCGCGGCTCTGTTCGAGGCTCCTCGCTCCGCCCAGACCGCCCGGAGGGCCGCGTTGTCCCTCTGTCTGTCCATCTAATGTCTCCATGTCCAGCTGGAGGACACATCAGAGGACAGACTGGACGTCTACATCACTTCCTACCGATTTATCCAAGTTACGTCTTTACAACATCAGCAGATCTAAGACGACGTCAGACTACCAGCTTTGGCTCTATCTAGTGCACAAGTTGTAGAATTATAACAATCTGATATAAACAGGAAACGGCTGATGTTTCCATAGCAACCATGTGAAGCGCGATCAGAGTTGATGTTGAGGTGAATGATGAGTGTTTCCTCCTCAGATGAAGGCGGACGGTGTGTGAGCAGAGCAGCATGGAGGACGGAGAGGACGCAGCCCGTCCCTCTGGACCGTCTCAGTGTGGACATGAGGACCAGAGGTGAGTGTCCATCTGTCCCTCCAGGCTGGAGAGCCACAGATAAGATAAAGAGAGATACTTCTCTGCAGTCTCATTTCCGTCCTGTCCTGTTCAAACGCTGAGCTGACCGTAGAAATCTGCTGCTTCCAAGGCTTAAAGTCAAAAAGTCTCTCAGTCATGAAACATTTCAGTATTCATCCACCTGAGCTCCAACTTTACCTTTAGCGCCTTTCTGTGATAAAAACTACAACTCCCAGGATGCATGTGGCTGTACAAGGCCACATAACTTCATGTTTCACCATCGTGCCTCATAGCTGCTTAAAAATCAATCAGTAAATTGTGTATAAAGCAGGAAAGGTCACAGCACCTTTCCCAACACGTAACCTTTCCTGAAAGGCTTGGCAGCGTTTCAGATATTTAAAATAACAATCAAATCAATAATTATTGATAAACTGATATGAAAGCTTACATCATGACACATTTATCAGCCTCTACCTGAAGTCGTCTCCTGCTGTCCTCTCTGTCTGACAGGTACAGGTGCCTGGTTGGGCCAACTTCCTGCTGCTCGTCTCAGAAGAGTGCTGCGTCCATGGAGCCGCCGCTGCAGTTCCCTGGAAAAGAGTAATTTAATTTATGACAAATTTCAAATGGAACAAACAAACATCTTCCATCTTTGTGCAACCGGGCTCAGTGTTACGCCAGAGAGCAACAAATGAAGCTCTGTGTTGTGTAAAATGAGACAGGATGACTGATGGCCTGATGGCCACCCAGCAAACATCAGTTCACCTGGTTATGACAAAGGAATCATATAAAAATAACTCGGATATGTTTGTGCAGCAAGACATTTTATTTGTGCTGCTTTTGCTTTGAAGATATTAATGAAAGTTTAAAGGTCAAAACTTCAACCAGCCCTCCCCTGGCCCCTCCTCCCTCCACTACCCAAATCTAACAAAATTGGTGTCAAACATTTGTGCTACTTTTATGCAGCTATGATTTTCGTTTGGGATTTTCAAAGCCAACCTCGCTGGAAGAATTGATAGAACCTGATTTTATCCAGGTGGATCAGATGACAAAGCTAATTGGGTTCTGCTTTTTATTTTCTTTCTATCTAAAGTCCCAATGGCGACACCATGGTGAAAGTTTCTAATGCTACCCGTTTCTTACTGTCCAGTCGAATCTTTCCCACGGACAGATGCTTATCCATCGCTGCGTCCATGGAGCCACCACTCCAGTTTGCTCCCAACAGGTAATTAGCACCCGAATACAATATAAATAGTATTTACAGATAGTATTTACTATCTGGTTCCTCCACAGAGAGGACCTGCAGAGCTCAGAGGTTCCCACTGATCCGTCTGTCCAGCAGCACCAAACACAGCTGGACTCCATATTTATGGTCTGTACATCGGTTCTGTTCAGTCTGTAGACCAGAGGACTGTCAGTCTGTCCAACATGGACCTGATGTTCAGATCTAGTCTGATATCTTCTCATTCTGTTCCAGCTGCTGGAGGAAAACATTGTCACATTCGTGAAGAACGAGCTGAAGAAGATCCAAAAGGTTCTGAGTCCAGATGACCCAGAATGCTCAGAGGGTCAGAGTGAGGATGAGGAGGTGATGAGGGGTGAGGATGAAGAGCAGAGGAGGAGCAGCAGAGAGGCGGTGATGAAGATCACCCTGAACTTCCTGAGGAAGATGAAGCAGGAGGAGCTGGCTGACCGTCTGCAGAGCAGTAAGAGGATTTCTACAAAACATTTCCTCCTTGGTTTATTCATCTGCTACTTTATCAGGTACACTTAGGTAATTTGTTAAAACAGACTACGAATCAGCCAATCACATGGCAGCAACTCTATCCAGAAGTGGTGAGGAGGATCTGTTGAAGGTAAATGAGTGTCAGAAAGAGGAAGAATGAGGATGTTGAGGCCAGATGGACTCATCTGGTGTCTCAGAATCCGAAATCTCCTGGATGAGTCACCCATTATCAGTGTTTGTTGTGGTGTGGAAGCATCTAGTGGCCTGTTGGTAGAAACGGTTTTATCCTTGATGTTTTGGATTTCACCATAAAGTGACAGTGTCTGCTATTCCTTCCTCTAAACCTGTCCTCTGTTTCTGCAAACATCAGGCTCTTCCTGGTGTAAGTTTAGAGCAGTGCTTTTCAACTCCAGTCCTCATGCTTTGTGTAGCCTGGTTGATTCGATCCAAACCAGTAGACAGAAGCATGCTCAATTAGCATTTTCTTTTTTTTTTTTGGCAACATTTTATCAGCTAGCTAAAACATCACATGGCAATTGGATGGAAACATGGTGTACCTAAGGAAATAGACCAATAATTACATGAATTTCCATTATTCAGGAGAAGTACAGGTCTGCCTGATTTGGTTGTTTTTGTGTTTTGTTTAGAACTGATTCCTTCACCTTGTCAACATAAACTTAAATCCAACCTGAAGAAGAAGTTCCAGTGTGTGTTTGAGGGAATCGCTAAAGCAGGAAGTCCAGCCCTCCTGAACCAGATCTACACAGAGCTTTACATCACAGAGGGAAGAACTGGAGAGGTCAACCAGGAACATGAGGTCAGACAGATTGAAACAACATCCAGGAAACCACACAGACCAGAAACAACAATCAGACAAGAAGACATCTTTAAAGTCCAACATGAAAGAGATCAACCAATCAGAACAGTGATGACAAAGGGAGTGGCTGGCATTGGGAAAACAGTCTTAACACAGAAGTTCACTCTGGACTGGGCTGAAGACAAAACCAACCAGAACATCCAGTTCATATTTCCATTCACCTTCAGAGAGCTGAATGTGCTGAAAGAGAAAAAGTTCAGCTTGGTGGAACTGATTCATCACTTCTTTACTGAAACCAAAGGAATCAGTAACTTTGAACAGTTCCAGGTTCTGTTCATCTTTGATGGCCTGGATGAGAGTCGACTTCCTCTGGACTTCCACAACAAGGAGATCCTGACTGATGCTACAGAGTCCAGCTCAGTGGATGTTCTGCTGACAAACCTCATCAGGGGGAAACTGCTTCCCTCTGCTCTCCTCTGGATAACCACACGACCTGCAGCAGCCAATCAGATCCCTCCTCAGTGTGTCTGCCTGGTGACAGAGGTCAGAGGGTTCAATGACCCCCAGAAGGAGGAGTACTTCAGGAAGAGATTCAGAGATGAAAAGCAGACAAGAATGATCATCTCCCATCTCAAGACATCACGA
>NW_015113857.1:51355-54973 GCF_001443285.1 Poecilia latipinna | reverse complement strand
CTCTTCATGTTCATCTGACCTTCATCAACTCTGGAGTGAATCTGCTTGAGGAATCTTTGACAGAAGATAAAGAATCAGCACTGGCTAATTTTCATCAGAGTGCTGTGGACAAAGCAGTAGAGAGTCCAAATGGACATCTGGACTTGTTCCTCCGCTTCCTCCTGGGTCTTTCTCTGCAGGCCAATCAGAGACTCCTACAAGGTCTGCTGACACAGAAGGCAAGAAGCTTACAGAAAAACCAGGAAACAGTTCAGTACATAAAGCAAAAGATCAGTGACAATGTGTCTGTAGATAAAAGCATCAACCTGCTCTACTGTCTGAATGAACTGAAGGATTGTTCCTTACAAGAGGAGATCAGAAAGTACCTCAAATCAGGAAGTCTCTCCACAGATAAACTGTCTCCTGCTCAGTGGTCAGCTCTGGTCTTCATCTTACTGTCATCTGGAAAAGATCTGGATGAGTTTGACCTGAAGAAATACTCTGCTTCAGAAGAGGCTCTTCTCAGACTGCTGCCAGTAGTCAAAGCTGCTAAGAAAGCTGTGTGAGTATACTTGATTTGATTACATAAATTACATAAATTCTTATAAACAACTTCATAAGGAATCTGCAATATGAGTACAAATAATTAGAGCAATACATGTATTTGTTTAATTTGTTACTTTGTCTGAAATGAGCCCAATTCTTTATTGAGACGGTTTGAGTGCAGTTCTGAGAATAGTTTTCTATCTCCATCTTGTCTAAACACCTTCACAGGAATATGGCTGTATTGGTGATATAATGTTTTATTGTAAACTTGGCATATTGGTTTTCAGGTTGAGTGGCTGTAACCTGTCAGCAAGAAGCTGCGAAGCTCTTTCCTCAGTTCTCAGTTCCCAGTCATCTAGTTTGAGAGAGCTGGACCTGAGCAACAACGACTTGGAGGATTCTGGGATAAAGCAACTGTGCCATGGACTGGAGAGTCCATGTTGCAAACTGGAAACTCTCAGGTCAGATCACAGTCTCTGTTGTTATTCAACTTTAAACATTAGACTGTCAAAGTTCTCACTTAAAATCTTTTGTACAGTAAGTAACACAGTTTGCCAAAGTTAATGTATTTACACAGTCTTGTACATTGTACCAAGACTGATATACATATCTATACATGATTTGAAATCACTTTGTAATAGATTCGGTTTTAGTAAAATAATATTTACTGATCACAGATCCTGTGCATTCATTAAGTTTGAAATAAATTGAAAGAGATCATGTTCCTAAACTCATAGTCCTACAAATCCGTGTTACTATTGTAACAATCTGATTCCTCGACGACTTTCTTTTCCCCCTAAAGGACCTTTTTGTACTTAGGAATCGTAATTTTTTTCCAATTTTTTTTAAATTTTTTTTTGCAAAACACTGCATGACCTGGGAATGCTTTGAAATTGCCTAGAATCATCTTGAATGTCATTGAGGATTGGGTGATTGTTTTCCCTTCCTAAACTACTTCACAGATCCTGTGAAGTAGTTACTTCACCTGGAATAAACAGAAGACAGTGACTGATTGATAAGTTCAAACAAAGACGGGGATCTCAGTGTGTGTCGATAATCAGCTGTTGGACCCAGTGAATAATTCATCAGATGAATATACAGAAGCTGAACATTTGGGTGTACACTTCCAGATCTGATTACCTGAATGTAACAGGTTTCATTTGTTGCATCTTCAGTCTCTCAGGCTGTCTGGTCTCAGAGGAAGGCTGCTCCTCTCTGGCTTCGGCTCTGATCTCCAACCCGTCCCACCTCAGAGAGCTGGACCTGAGCTACAACCATCCAGGAGAGTCGGGACTGAAGCTGCTCTCTGTCAGTCAAAAGAGGCCCGACTGCAGACTGGACACCATCAGGTTCGGACTCATCATCCTGGTTAAATTAATTACAGGCAGCATCAGAGGTCTACAATCTGGTCCTCAATGGTGTGGATGTTTTAAGTTCATCTCGGCTCCAACGCAACTGAATAAAAAAAAATATATTCAGCTTATAATCATATTAAATCAGATGTTTTCAAGCAGAAACACACCTGAAATAAACAGGACAGAAGTCCCAGAGGAATGTTGTCCTCGGACTACATTTGAGCAAGATTTAGTTGTCCTTTACTATATCCTGAAGAAACTATGCAGTACCTGAGTAATTAATTATATCAGATAATGAAAATATAGCATTATTGATGGTTCTGTTGCACAGTATGCACAATGAAAACTGTCTTCTCCCTGTCTTTCCTTCATGCCTTACAGAGCTGAACCTGGTTCTGTCCAGTGGTTGAAGCCAAACTTCAGAAAATGTAAGAGAGCGTGATTTTTATTCACATTTATCAGGTGTTCGCTGTAACTTAGAAGGTTACTGATTTAAAGTACTTTGCAAAATGATGCATAATCCTCCAACCTTTTACACATTTTGCTCCAATCAAATAGTTTTAATAAGTATGTAAAAATAAATATCTCTCTTCAGACTTCTGTGAGCTCACTCTGGACCCAAACACGGCTCACAAGTTCCTCAAACTGTCTGAGAACAACAGGAAGGTGACCGACCTGCGGAAGGAACACCCACACCCAGATCACCCAGAAAGATTTGACTACTGGCCCCAGGTGCTGTGTGAAACTGATTTGACTGGTCGCTGCTACTGGGAGGTTGAATGGGTTGGGAAGGTTTATGTAGCCGTGAGCTACAGAGGGATTGGAAGGAACGGTGACAGCGATGGTTCCAAGTTTGGAGGGAACGACCAGTCTTGGTGTCTTGCCTGCACTGATGGAGGATACAGCGCTTGGCACAACAACAGCGGGACACCCATTCCTCTTCCTTCCTCGCCTGCCCCCTCTCACCGTGTAGGAGTCTATGTGGACTGTCCTGCTGGCATCCTGTCCTTCTGCAGAGTCTCCGGTGACGTAGTGACCCACCTGCACAGCTTCAGCACCACATTCACTGAACCGCTCTATGCTGGCTTTGGGTACGGCGTAAAACTGAACTCCTCTGCTCTTTTGTGTCAGCTGTAGACCAACAGGATGTGGTTTGATTAACGTGGTAAAAAGTTGTTCCCATATATGAGACAGAACTAGACCAGGTAGAGGAGGCATCTTCATGCTCATCATGAACCTGTTGAATCTGTGTTTATTGTTACAAGCACTTAAATGGTTTCATTCATATCTTACCAATAGAACTGAATATGTTTCCTTCGGTCAGTCTAAATCTTCAACTCATACTGTGACTTGTGGAGTTCCACAAGGTTCAGTCCTCGGGCCAACCCTTTTCACCATCTATATGCTCCCCCTTGGTCATATAATCAATAAATACAAAGTCTCTTTTCACTGCTATGCTGATGATACACAATTGTATATGAAAATGGACTCCACTTCTCCTACAGTTCTTCCGTCTTCACTTCAGCTTTGCTTAGAGGAGATAAAGGCATGGATGACTGCCAACTCTCTTCGACTTAACAGTAATAAAACGGATGTAATTCTTCTTGGCACCCCTCATCAAACTCAGTCCTCTAATCTCAGTAGTATTTCAATATTTGGTCTTAACATTCCCTTTTCTACCACCGTCACAAACCTTGGAGTTAGGATTGACTCTAACCTCACTTTTAACTCCCACATC
>NW_015113857.1:41424-47495 GCF_001443285.1 Poecilia latipinna | reverse complement strand
TTATTATTATTATTATTATTATTATAAAATGCCAAACTTTCTTTGGTGATTAAATAATTACTTTACTCCTTATAATAAGGTGGGGTTCCATTTGCCTTGTAAGTTTGTATTAAACAGTTATGAATCTGTATATCTTTTGTCATGTTAATATAGAAAATGTAATATTTTAATGATTTTATTTATTTTCCATTTTAAAGTCTTTTACTTGTGAAATATTTGCTTCCATCTGTGATGTTATACATATCAGTCACTCCAGTTTTTTTTATTTTTTTTTATTGTAATTCCATGGGCACAGAAATTTGTGCAAGAGCAACATATCTCTACGCTAATATATAATTATGTTTATTTCAAATTTGACAAAAATTGTCTAAAGCGTTAGGTTTAAGTGATGTTAATGCTCACCTGCAGGGGGCAGTATTTAACTCTACTTCACTGCTGCCTCAGACTTTCTTGATGTCAAGTTATAACCTGTGATCAACAGAGTAAAAAAAACTGAATGAGTTATTCATGTTCATTAAAGAATAAAAAATGTTTGTGTGTTCAAGCTTTCAATTTTTAAATCTTTTTTTCTTCTATATGTAGATTTTGGAAGAAGTTTAATAAAGAAAGATCAATGCAAATATTTCTACAGAAGCACCACAAAATAAAATAAAAAATAAGCACAAAATCAATTGCAAGAATTCTCTATAGAGACTGACATGCTGATGTTAGACCTTTAAAAATAAAAACATAAGATTCTTTGCATTTTGTGGTCTACTGCTTGTCCTGACATGAAAACAGGACTTCTGAAAATCTCAAGCTTGACCTTAAGTTTTATGGTGAATTCTGGGAGGAGAGACAATGTTTAACAGTTCTAGGGGAACATTTAAGAATAACTGGTTATTTAGTTTACACTGAAGATATGAACAGGAAGCTGGAGAAAATGGGTAGAGGAAACATGCTAACTTGGTGCATAAGCAGGTTTTAAACCAGAAACCAAAGGCTCTGAAAGCTGATTTTACAGTCAATATTACACTTAAAACTTTACATAAAAATAAAAGGGTTAAAGATATTTTATTAAAACCTAACTTACATGCTTATTTTATGTTAAAATTTGTCCAAAGAAAGTATTGTCCAATTGGAGAGAATGCCTATGCATTAGTAAAATGAAAGTATTGATCCATAAATCAGGCAAAAGATCTTAGACTTCCCTTCACACAATTATGTCATGACCAGGTTGGTGTTGGACAAAAATGCAGAGACGAAGGCAGCCATTAATTTTGATTATTTTATTTTAAAAAAAGGGTGCAACACAAAATAAAATAACAAAAAACCACAGGAGGGCAAAACATAGATAATCCCAAAAAAATCATCTAGATGAGGAAAAACACAGGGTGGAGAGAAGCAGTGATGAGGACAGACAAAAGGATCCAGCGAGTAGTGACTGAGAAAGAAAGGCTGAGATACTGGGGAGGTTGAATGTTGAGCTAACGAGTAGCAGGTGTGAGGCTGAGGACAGAGAGAGGGAGAGGACACAGGAATAAATCTAACATGAAAGAATAACTAAAGAGGCAGAATTAAACTAAAGTGACAAGGAATAACTAGAAATAAACATAATAAACTAGAATCGCTAAGAAAGAGCTGAAGTGAAAATGGAACAAAGCAAAACTGAAAGAAAAAACTAACAGAAAAAATTACAAAGCCAAAACCAGCCTTAACAAATTACATTAAATTGGTGCATTAAATGAGGAACGTGTGTGAGTTTAACATGGTTTCATGTTTCTACTTATAAAAAAAGTCAATATTCTGTCTTTGTTTACAGTCCAGTGCCCACAACACAAATAATCATTAAAGAACATTTAAGATCTTTAATCTTCCTGGTTTTTAGAGAGTACATGTTTTCATAGGTAGGATGTAATTTACTGTAATAAACTCTATTTCACATTAATCTTCTCTGTTAAACATGAAAACAAATCTATATTAATTCAGGATCTCTGGCTAAGCATACAGAAAAATAAACTTAATAGAGAGGTACATAAAAAGCATCAAGAACCAAAAAACTCATATATGATAAAACTGAAAAATAAAGAGAAAAATAAGCAAAATTAACAGTAGTGGAACTTCTTTAGGATTCACTGCATTCAAGCATAAAACATATTTATGCATGTACAAAACAAATAAAAAAATCACCAACTCTACATTTTATTCAGTTCTATAAAACAGCAACTTTGCCTAAATAAACTACAGTTAAGAGTTTAGATATTTAGAGAAAGTAAAACAAAAATATGAGAACAAAACAAAATGAGCACATGAATGTAAAAAAGTGTTTTAAAGAAGATTTTGTCAAGAAACTTAAAATGCAATTCAAGGAGAAAACTTTCACACCATTTAGTATTCTTTTCATTCTCTCAAGTTACATTAGAGAATTTACATGGATTATAGCAAATAAACCAAAAATAATTGCAATCATAAAAGTTTACAAAAACATTTACAAGAACAAAACAAAAAAATAAGTACATGAAAGTAAAAAAGTGTTTTACGGTAATATATGTATGGTGGAAAGAGAATGTGAAACAGTTTTCACTTTTTTCACTTAATGACCTGAAAACACCTTGTTATTTCTTTAAATAAGCTGTTCAGTCTCTGCAAGGGACGAATACAGACAAACTGGATTATAGTTTGTCAGTCACCACTGTAAAGCCCAGTGCAGCAAGAGTAGCTACATTTTAGTTGAATGTAAAAACCCATTTTTGTCAACATCTCCTTTTAGCGTTCTTTCAGAAAGTCAAGCTAAACTAGGCTGTAGAAAAAGGGCAGCAGACCTTTTCTTAGGCTCTTCAGATTAAAGAAACAGAGGAATTAGAGAAGATTGCAAATCCAGGGTAGAGAGGTTCAGTGAAGGTGGTGCTGAAGGTGTAGAGGTGGATCAGGGAGTCAGAGGAGACTCTGTAGAAGGACAGAACTCCACCAGGACAGTCCACATAGACGGCTACTCTGTTAGAGACAGAGGAGGAGGAGATGGAGGTTCCTGACTTATTATGCCAGAGACAGTTGCCATGGCGATCAGAGCGGATCAAACTCCAGGAAAGATTATTCATTCCAAACCGGCAGTCACTGGTGTCTCCTTTCCTCCCAATTCCTTTGTAGCTGAGTGATATATCGACTCCTTTTCCAATCTCCACCTCATAATAACAGCGACCAGTCAGACCATCTGCACACAGAAGCTGAGGCATAACATCAAATCTGTCTGGATGGTCAGGATAAGGCTGAACATCCTCCACACGGGTCGCCTTCCTGTTGTCCTCAGACAGCCTGAGTTTTCCGCTCACTGTGTTTGTGTCGATGGTGAGTTGATAGGAATCTGATGGAGAAAACAAACACATTGTAGATATTGATCATTTATTAATCCTTTGATGGTGATGCTTGAATGAGTGATGTGAGCTGCTTCGTTGACATGAATCAAATGAAAAACACTCACACTTCCTCAGACCTGGTGTCATCCATCGGTCCCCAGCAGGCTCCACCCTGAAAGGAGGAGGTAGAGACAGACCATCAGTCTCTTTCACAAAGCACACATGGACATTACATGTCTCTCAGACACTGAGATAAAGAGTTATATAGCTAGCTCTTCAAAATGATTTTTTATGACTTAGATCACAACAACAGAGGTAAGATGAAGGTAGAAGAAAATGTTTACAGATCTTCTTCATCCTTATCAGATACTACAGCTGATTATTGCGTCTCCTTACTTAAGTTTGCACTGTGGACTCCTCCCTGCCTCTATCAGCTTCTTTCCTGCATCTCCTGGATGGTTGTAGCTCAGGTCCAGCTCTTTTAGACTGGAGAGGCTGGATCTCAGAGCTGAGGCCAGAGGAGTACAGCCCTTCACTGTGATCAGGCAGCCTGAGAGGCTACAGATGGAAAAAGGATGCAAAGAATTTCAAACATTTGTCCGAGCAAGCTCTCTAACGCAGGTTTCATTATCATATCAAAGACAGCAAAATGGATTTGGTCTTTAAATAAATTGAGACACAGCGACAATGGAAAGGACAGAAAACTGAACATTAGTCAGTAAATCAGCAAACAAAAAATATTTTACCTTAGAATCTCCAACATGCATTGTGAACTTTTTAGTCCATCACACAACAGCTCCACCCCCGAATCCCTTAGATTGTTGTTACTCAAGTCTAATTCTCTTAAACACGAGGACTGAGAGCTCAGAATATTAGACAGAGGTTCGCAGATTCTCTCTGAGAAATTGCAGCCGCTCATCCTAAAAAAATAGAAATCATGTTAGACTAAAATGATAAGGCAAAAGTAAAGTTTTCTCTACATTTCTTCAGGTTTACTTACACTGCTTTTTGTGTTGCTTTGACCACAGGCAACAGCCTCACAAGAGCCTCCTCTGAAGAGAAATACTTTTTGAGATCAAACACATCCAGGTCTTTTTCTGATGACAGTAAGATGAAGACCAGAGCTGACCAGTGAGCTGGAGACAGTTTATCAGTGGAGAGACGTCCTGAACTCAGAGACCGTTGGATCTCCTCCACTAGAGTACGATCTTTCAGTTCATTCAGACAGTGGAACAGGTTGATGATTTTCTCTACGGACTGATTGTCATTGATTTTCTCCTTGATATACTGAACTGTTTCCTCATTGGTCTCTGAGCTACTTCCTGTCTGTGTCAGCAGACCTTGTAGGAGTCTCTGATTGGTCTGCAGTGAAAGACCCAGGAGGAAGCGGAGGAACAAGTCCAGATGTCCATTTGGACTCTCTACTGCTTTGTCCACAGCATTCTGATGTAAATTAGCCAGTGCTGATTCTTTATCTTCTGTCTTACATTCCTCAAGCAGATTGATACCAGAGTTGATGAAGGTCAGATGAACATGAAGAGCAGCCAGAAACTCCTGAACACTCAGATGGACGAAGCAGAACACCTTGTCCTGGTACAGCCCTCTCTCCTCTCTAAAGATCTGTGTGAACACTCCTGAGTACACTGAGGCTGCTCTGATATCGATGCCACACTCTGTCAGGTCTGATTCATAGAAGATCAGGTTTCCTTTCTGCAGCTGATCAAAAGCCAGTTTTCCCAGAGACTCTATCATCTTCCTGCTCTCTGGACTCCAGTGTGGATCTGTTTCAGATCCTCCATCATACTTGACCTTCTTCACTTTGGTCTGAACCACCAGGAAGTGGATGTACATCTCAGTCAGGGTCTTTGGGAGTATGGCTCTTTTGTTGGTCTCCATCATTTCCTCCAGAACTGTAGCAGTCATCCAGCAGAAGACGGGGATGTGACACATGATGTGGAGAGTTTTAGATGTCTTGATGTGGGAGATGATCCTGTTGGCCTGATCTTCATCTCTGAATCTCTTCCTGAAGTACTCCTCCTTCTGGGGGTCATTGAACCCTCTGACCTCTGTCACCATGCCAACACACTGAGGAGGGATCTGATTGGCTGCTGCAGGTCGTGTGGTTATCCAGAGGAGAGCAGAGGGAAGCAGTTTCCCCCTGATGAGGTTTGTCAGCAGAACATCCACTGAGCTGGACTCTGTAGCATCAGTCAGGATCAGATTATCATCAAAGTTCAGTTTAAGTCGACTCTCATCCAAGCTGTCAATGATGAACAGAACCTGGAACTGTTCAAAGTTACTGATTCCTTTGGTTTCAGTAAAGAAGTGATGAATCAGTTCCACCAAGCTGAACTTTTTCTCTCTCAGCACATTCAGCTCTCTGAAGGTGAATGGAAATATGAAGTGGATGTTCTGGTGGGCTTTGTCTTCAGCCCAGTCCAGAGTGAACTTCTGTATTAAAACTGTTTTTCCAATACCAGCTGCTCCCTTTGTCATCACTGTTCTGATTGGTTGATCTCTTCCAGATGGGACTTTAAAGATGTCTTCTAGTTTTATTGTTGTTTCCATTTTGTGGTTTTTCCTGTTTGCTGTTTCAATCTGTCTGACCTCATGTTCCTGGTTGACCTCTCCAGTTCCTCCCTCTGTGATGTAGAGCTCTGTGTAGATCTGGTTCAGGAGGGCTGGACTTCCTGCTTTAGCGATTCCCTCAAACACACACTGGAACTTCTTCTTCAGGTT
>NW_015113857.1:36763-39739 GCF_001443285.1 Poecilia latipinna | reverse complement strand
TCCTCTGAAGCAGAGTATTTCTTCAAGTCAAATACATCCAGATCTTTCTCTGATGACAATAAGATGAAACCCAGAGCTGACCACTGAGCTGGAGACAGATTTTCTTTTAAGTGACTTCTTGAACTCAAAGACTGTTGGATCTCTTCCACCAGAGACTGGTCATTCAGTTCATTCAGACAGTGGAACAAGTTGATGCTTTTCTCTCCAGAGAGATTTTCACTGATCTTATTCCTGATGTACTGGACTGATTCCAGACTGGTTTTGTTTTCAGTCGGTGAAATCAGACCTTTTAGGAGAGTGTGATTGGTCTGCAGTGAAAGACCCAGAAGGAAGCGAAGTAACAAGTCCAGATGACCATTTGGACTCTCTACTGCTTTGTCCACAGCACTCTGATGTAAATTAGCCAGTGCTGATTCTTTATCTTCTGTCAAAGATTCCTCAAGCAGATTGACGCCAGAGTTGATGAAGGTCAGATGAACATGAAGAGCAGCCAGAAACTCCTGAACACTCAGATGGACGAAGCAGAACACCTTGTCCTGGTACAGCCCTCTCTCTTCTCTGAAGATCTCTGTGAAAACTCCTGAACACACTGAAGCTGCTCTGATATCGATGCCACACTCTGCCAGGTCTGATTCATAGAAGATCAGGTTTCTTTTCATCAGCTGATCAAAAGCCAGTTTTCCCAGAGACTCGATCATCTTCCTGCTCTCTGGACTCCAGTGTGGATCTGTTTCAGCTCCTCCATACTTCACCTTCTTCACTTTGGTCTGAACCACCAGGAAGTGGATGTACATCTCAGTCAGGGTTCTGGGCAGCTCTCCACCCTCTCTGGTTTCCAACACATCCTCCAGAACTGTAGCAGTGATCCAGCAGAAGACTGGGATGTGGCACATGATGTGGAGGCTTCGTGATTTCTTCATGTTGTTGATGATCCTGCTGGCCTGCTGCTCATCTCTGAATCTCTTCCTGAAGTACTCCTCCTTCTGGGGGTCATTGAACCCTCTGACCTCTGTCACCATGCCAACACACTGAGGAGGGATCTGATTGGCTGCTGCAGGTCGTGTGGTTATCCAGAGGAGAGCAGAGGGAAGCAGTTTCCCCCTGATGAGGTTTGTCAGCAGAACATCCACTGAGCTGGACTCTGTAGCATCAGTCAGGATCTCCTTGTTGAAGTCCAGAGGAAGTCGACTCTCATCCAGGCCATCAAAGATGAACAGAACCTGGAACTGTTCAAAGTTACTGATTCCTTTGGTTTCAGTAAAGAAGTGATGAATCAGTTCCACCAAGCTGAACTTTTTCTCTCTCAGCACATTCAGCTCTCTGAAGGTGAATGGAAATATGAAGTGGATGTTCTGGTGGGCTTTGTCTTCAGCCCAGTCCAGAGTGAACTTCTGTGTTAAGACTGTTTTCCCAATGCCAGCCACTCCCTTTGTCATCACTGTTCTGATTGGTTGATCTCTTCCAGGTGGGACTTTAAAGATGTCTTCTTGTTTGATTGTTGTTTCTGGTCTGTGTGGTTTCCTGGATGCTGTTTCAATCTGTCTGACCTCATGTTCCTGGTTGACCTCTCCAGTTCTTCCCTCTGTGATGTAGAGCTCTGTGTAGATCTGGTTCAGGAGGGCTGGACTTCCTGCTTTAGCGATTCCCTCAAACACACACTGGAACTTCTTCTTCATTGAGGATTTTAAATTATACATGCACATAACAGAAGATCCTGAATTTTGAAAGAAAATAATAATAAATGTCACATTTGTACTGAAATATTTCTTTATCTGCCAAAGAAAAAACATAAAGAAACCAAAACACTACACACAGAATAGATGCAGGTCAAAGACATAAGCAAATCTAAAAACCTACATAAACATGCGACTGATTGATATGTAAAGTTTAGATTTAAGGTTTAGATGGAAAGTTGAGGGAAGAAACTTTAAATGAACAAAATAAAAAGATTAATGTTAATTTCTACATTCAAATTTTCATTTGGTTCGGTTTATTTACAGCTACAACCAGACTCCATTTTATTAGAGTATTCAATTTTCCCTAAATATTTATTTTGCAAAAGGTAAACACTGGTTTAGGAAAGGTAGCTATTGTTGATTAACATACTGAACTACCAAGGCTAATGAAAAATTAATATTGTTAGTAAAGGTGCTTTGGACCTAAAAGTGATTGTTTGAAACAGCAAAACACTGGCTTCTTTAAGACCTTTTAAGCCAAAATACTAAATTTATATCCACCTCTGCGGTGACTAATCAACAGATAAAGTATTAACTGTCCAGCCAACTGTGAAACTCCAGACTGCTACTGCTGCCAGTTTAGCTGAAAACATTTAGATTAATGGAGAACCTGTGTTGACACCAGATTCAGTGTTGATGTAGCAGTGGTTTCCATTTCTACTACACAGAGACCATTGCATGGCCAATGAGCAAAGACAATCCCAGGAATTCATGAAAATACTTGAGGGAATCTGGCCAGCTAACATCGTCCAGAGGACCCAGCTGTGTGCTCTTAATTCTGACTTAAAATAATAATTAGGACTTAATTAGCACATCCTTCTCAAATGATTATGACATGGTGCAGATTTATGTGTTGTAGAAATCCTCTTACTGCTCTGCAGACGATCAGCCAGCTCCTCCTGCTTCATCCTCCTCAGGAAGTTCAGGGTGATCTTCACTAATGCGTCTTTGTTGTTTCTCCTTTGCTCTTCGTCCTCCAACATCTCCTCATCCTCCTTCTGATTCTCAAAATCTGAGTCATTTGAACTCAGGACCTTCTGTATCATCTTCAGCTCATTCTTCACAAAAGTGATGATGTTTTCCTCCAGCAGCTGGAACAGAATAAAAAGTAAAAGATAAATTAGACTGAAGATCCTCTGATCTACAAAGCCTGAAGATGACAGAACATAGCTGATGTACAGACCATAAATATGGAGTCCAGCTGAGTTTGATGCTGCTGGGGAGATGGATCAGTAGGAAC
>NW_015113857.1:21524-34079 GCF_001443285.1 Poecilia latipinna | reverse complement strand
TAAGATTTTCTGTATTTGTTCGTTTCTCTAGTTTGATTTCAGTTGAATTCATTTTCTCATGTAATCAGGTTTTAATTATTCAACATAACAGCAGAATTGTTGTAGAAATCCTCTTACTGCTCTGCAGACGGTCAGCCAGCTCCTCCTGCTTCATCATCCTCAGGAAGTTCAAGGCAATCTTCATCACTGCCTCTCTGCTGCTCCTCCTCTGCTCTTCATCTTCATCTTCCAACACCTCATCATCCTCTCTCTGACTCTCTGAGCATTCTGGGTAATCTGGACTCAGAACCTTGTGTATCTTCTTCAGCTCGTTCTTCACAAAAGTGACAATGTTTTCCTCCAGCAGCTGGAACAGAATGAGAAGATATCAGACTAGATCTGAACATCAGGTCCATGTTGGACAGACTGACAGTCCTCTGGTCTATAAAGTGCAGCATGGAGACGACTGTGAACAGAACCATGGAAAAGTAGTTGTTTTTCATGTACAGACCATAAATATGGAGTCCAGCTGAGTTTGATGCTGCTGGGGAGATGGATCAGTAGGAACTTCTGAGCTCTGCTGGTCCAGTCTGTGGAGGAACCAGGAATAAATGATGGTTATTCCTGGTGGTCATTTAGGGACCAGTCATTTCTGGCCCCCAAATGACCACAAAACTCAGAGTAAAATACAGTAAAAGATACATTGAAACATACAACATAATACATACATCATAGCATTTTAACATAACATCCACTATTAGGAATTGCTAGAAACTGAAGATGTTTTACAAAACATGACAATATTATATTGTATATATCCTGGAATAAATGCTTCTTTCTTTTTTTACTGACTGAAAATTAATATTTATCATTTGACTCCATCTTTATGGATGTTACATTATGTTACATTACTGACATACTACTATAATCTTAATTGATTATATTCCATGCAGATGAGAGAATAGTGAGATTACAGAATGAAACAGATTGGGAGGACAGATATAGCTCACCTTTCAGCTGATGACTTAAGATCGATGCCAATGTCCATTGAAAAATTGCTCTTTAAAGATACACCACTAGGTTCTGGTTCTGGTTCTAGTGGTTTCCTATGAATGAAAATAGTTAGTTGATGTGTGAGCTGAGCTGTGACATGGAGAAGAGTCCTGGTGTTTCATCTATAAAGGTGTGTAGCTTACATACCAAAAGGTTCCACATTTACAGCAAAATTTGAAAAAAATAGAGGAAATTTACTGCATCTAACTGAAGTTTTCCTATCATTTTCTAAAATATGTTACATTATGTTATGAAGCTAAATGTGGCTCAGTTTCATAATTTGCAGTTAAGCAATAAAAGCTTAAAATCATAAACACATTGGGGTTAAATAACACTGAATGGAGTCAGATTTCAGTGTATTTAAGTGAGTTTGAATGGGACAAATAAACCCAACAGTGTGACCAATGAAGTAACAGGATTTAACAAGAGGAACCAGCAAGGAGTGACTGAGAATGAGTCCTACATTTACTGAGGAGCTTAATTACTGAACAAGGAACCAATGAATGACTGAAAAGGTTCCAGGTTGAGGAGAGAGAGAGAATGACAATGGGGGCGAGGGAGAGTACACTCACTGAGTAACTAGAAAAATTAATCTAACACTAACAAATAACTAAACAATCCAAAAGTTACAAAACTAGTTACTAAAGGATTGAACTCAAGTAAAACAGAAACAAAACTGATCTAATCAAAGAAAGAGAGTAAGGAACACAGAATAATAATGAAACTAGAATCACAGTTTGAGTCGGTGACTAGCGCATTGCTACTCGTCACTAATGGGGAGTAAGAGATGACTGTACAAGTTAAACTTCTTTATTGATACTCAGTACATAAGTATACATTTTAACAGTCCAAGTCCAAAGAGGACACCTGCTGGATGATTTGATGTACTACAGATAATCAGAGATTGTTCCTATATGGTGAAGTTTCACTTCTAGTTTAAAGTTTATAGCAGCAAGGTCTACAAATGTTAATGCAAAATAAAATCTATTCTGTCTTTAAACTAAGCCCAAAATAAGATAACTCCATTTTAGAACAAACCAAGACCAACAAGGTCATGGCTGTTTCCAGGAGGCCCAACACTGATGTTTGTAGTATTAACAACCCAACTTTCCTCTTTTTAGAGGAACATATTTTATTTAATTCTTTTGTGAAATAGGCTACAACAGACAAAATAATACATACGACATTTTTTCTATCCAGTATCAAGAATTACATGAAGCTGAAGATGTTTTACAAAAACATCATAATATTTTAGTTCAAATATCCTGAAATAAAATATTTGTGTGTGAAATTAATACTTATCATTTTACTCCATGTTTGGAGTCATATTACTGACATGTAACTATAATATTAATATATTATATTCAAAGCAGAGAATATTGAGATTACAGAATGAAACAGATTGAGGGGACAGGTATAGCTCACCTTTCTACTGCTGGTTTAAAATCAATACCCTTGTCCATTGAAAACCTGCTCTCATTAGACACACAGCTGGATTCTGGGCCTGGTTGTTTCCTAAGAAAGAAGGTATTTAGTTGATGTGCTGAGATCTGACATTAAAGAAGAGTCCAGGGGTTTCATGTATAAACACGTGTAACTTTCATACCGAGAGGTTGCAAGATTTACTGCTAAATGTTACAAAACTGCATCTAACTGAGGTTTTCCCATGATTTTCTAAAGTTTGTTAAATTATTTTCTGATGGTAAATGTGGTTCAGTTTCATCATTTACATAAGAGATTAAAATCATATAAACATCTGGAGTAGGTAACAATGAATGGAGTCAGATTCCAGTGTATTTAGTTTTGATGCTCTGTAGTTGCTAAGTAATAAAAAACTGTGCATTACAGCACACTTTCATTTTTGTACTAGCCGAGTTATGTGTGTGGTGCAGATTTTATGTGCAAGCTCAGCGTTTCTACATGAGGCCCCTGGACAGTTAGAGGCGGTGATGTCACCTCTGAACTTTGCTCTGCTCTCCATCCTGATGAGTTTTAGAAGGAGCAACTTTGTCCTTTTTGTCTTCTCTGTCCTCACCCTGGTCCATGCTGCTCTGTGTAGATCAGCTCACTTCTACCTTCAACTGAGCAGGAAACACAGATGTTTTTCATGGAGGACACAAAGAAGCCCTAAAGCTGAGTTTTCAAAGTAAAATCACAGACACCCTCTTATCTGAGCCATACCAACTGCTCACAAATGCATCACAGGGAATAATAAATTACCTGCAGCACTTGAACACAATCAAACAGAAACAATAGTCATTTATAGATCAGAGATAATAAAATTGTAATATTTTTAACATCTCCTAGAGATATTAAAATTTGATATCTCTAGGAGGAAACTAGGAGATCCTCAGTGTTTCTACAGTAAGTTACATAAACTGACTGTTTGTGTTTCACTTGAATGAGATCTGACCTGCTCAGCAGCTCTTCATTTACTAAGCAGCTCTGAAAACACGGAGGGACTTTCTGCAAATCAACACCTCATGTAACCTGAACACAGCTTCGGGAAATTTCTTTATCTTTATGACAGTTGAGCTCTGGTGAAACCTGAAGATGTCAAACTAGCAAAAATCCCATAAGGAAGAATTTTAAAAAAAATTATTAAGAAAGAGAAATTAGAAGCAGAAAAAAAATCATAAACTGTTATTTAATCATGATGTAAGACTTCATGATGCTTTAGGAATCAGTCCCAACCATCATCTAATTTACAAAAATTAAATCACAGGAGAGTCAATATGAGCTTCTGTAAAGAATTCTGCTCTCTTTTGTTTTTAAGGAAATAAACTTGGATTATGAACCTACTTCATGTTTCTGTTTAACCCAAACCAAAAAATAAAAAGAGACCAAATTCAAGTCATAGAACCAGTAAAGCTTTACGCATTTGCAAAGAATGGGTTGAGGCTGGAACTATTTTAGGATATTATATATATATATATATATATATATCACATTGTTCATGATATTTTGGTCATTGTTCATCCTGTGCAGCGTTGCTAATAAAGTTCTGATGTAAAAAAAAAAAGTGACGCAGTTTCTTTGTCATCTCCAACCCTTTAAAAACGCCCTTGAATGTGTTTCACTTATCAAACCCCAAACCCCCTGAATCCACTAACCAATCAGCTGAGCCCACATGAGTCCGACTATGAATATCCAGAATCAGAACCAAACTTTTCTCCGAGCTCAGAGATTCCGGGTCTGTCTAAAATTACACTGCGCCTGTAGTGGGAGATTTACGGCACAGTTCCAGGTGATGATTCTTTCAACTCTTTCACATCTTCTGCTCTGTAAGAATCAGACTTCAAGAATGCATTGTATGTTTATGCATCATTTATTGTTGCTGTTTTATCAAACCATAACTAATAGAGCAGGTCTTCTTTCCTGAGACAGTGTATATTTACAGAACCCTGTTGGGAAATACAAGATCCACTCCTAGCATGTAATTTACACAAAATAATACTGAAAATGTGGGAAAACTTTAAGGAACTGTAAAAACGTAGTTTCTCATAAAGATACCACTTTAATAACATTCTTAAAATCTGAATAATGACCGCAGCTAACAGAGAAAATGTTTCATTTTCAGTTGAACTAGTGATGATTCAGAATTAAAATAAAGCTGCATAGGTGTACAATTTCGAATACCGTAAAACACAGTGTAGAAACGCAGTAAAGTCTCGGATTATCGTCTAGGCCCGACCGCACTTTCCTCTCTAATATCGCACAGAGCCGTGAAGTTTGTCTGGTTCTGTCTGAAGGTTCGGCTGAAAAGAACCTTCATACAGCAGATTCTACCGAATCAAAGAGGAAAAACAAAATCTTACCTGAACTTTCAGGAGATCTTTATGGGGAGGTTTTTTTCTACGTCATAAACTAAGGAAAGTGAAACTAGTTTTTCAGAGGAAGGAGGCGTTTAGTGGTCAGTATCACCTGGTTTCATATGGAGCCATGTCGCCTCTAATTTTACTAAATCTAAAGCATCTAATGAATAGTTTCCCTGTTCACAAAGTTTAAGGCAGCCAATTGTGCAACAAGCTGTTAACGTTTAATTTGTGTTGCTGTCAGAGAAATATAACAGATCGTTTTAATTTTTAATGCTTCTTTCAACTTATTGATCAGAATTGTGATACGTTTTAACAACTTTAAACGTGAAGAAAAGAGAATAAATTAGAAAATGTATTTCGTATGTGATGTAAGATTGACTGAATTTGTTAAAGCTAATAATTTAAATCAGAAATAAAAGTGCTACTTATATAAACATCTAACTTCTAACAGGGACCTTCAGATAAATATCATCTGAAATAAACCTCCAATAAGGGAACAATGAATTTCTGCTTTTATTTCCTGTTTTTCTGAAGAACCTCCTGGACCAATCAGCAGCAGAGCAGCATTGTTTGTTCTGGAACAAGGAGCGGTTCATCACGTGATTTCGAGGAAACCAAACTGCCCGTTTTACACGAACTTAATTCCTGCAGTTTGTGTTTTAACCACCAGATGGAGACAAATTGGATCCAATGAGGAGGAGTTCAAGGTTCCTTTAAGTCGTGATTTCACTGGGGGAAGTTTCATCTGAATCCTCATTTTCAGTCTGAGTTTTATGCCTCAGACCGGCTCAGTGTAGATGAGAACCTGTCAGTATTATAATCATGTAATTATAATTTTACATGTTAAGATTAAAATAACGTGGTTCTTTAAGGTCTTGTAATTCATTGTATTTTTCTAAAATATTTCCAGTTCAGTGAAGGTAAGAGTCACTTTATTTCTCATGAAGAGTGCTCATCAGGATTTACATCATAAGTGCATAATATTAAAAAATGCAAAGTCCAGAAAAAATATCAAAACAGACAAATATAAATGTTAGTTTAACATAAATTCAGTGAATCTGGACTCAATGTTACTTTTAGAACAGTGCTGTATATGCTCTCTTCTCATTGTTCTAGTTTTCTTATTATGATGTAAAATCTTTATTTAAAACCATTTATGAACTTTAAAACAATATTTAGAGAGAAGCATCAATCTCTGGAAAGGTTGTGGTCACATACTAACATCTCCAGGAGTCATTTCTAATCAAAGCTTTTCATAACAAATGCACAAAACAACAAAAAACTACCACACATCACAATAACTGGCAATATGTGGATAAGAATAATTGATAGATTCTTTCTGAATGTCAGTGTATGTAGCTGCGCATTTTAGTAGTAAGTTTCCTTCATATAATCATTTTTTGTGAAATAATGTTATAGAGGGAACATATCATTAAGCATCAGAGCTAAGATAAGCCAACAACTGGATTATTACTATATGTAATATATAGTTATATTGTCCACAAAGAAGTGGATCAGTTAATGAGCGTCAAGGCATCTCAAAGCATTATTCATGTTTTCTCGTTGTCTCTTTGGGAAATGGAGTTAAAGAAAATTAAATAACATTACAATAAAATCTATATTGAGTTTCTTCATTTTGGTTTTACATGAAAACAGGGATGTTATATAAAGGATCATTGTAGTAAAATATAAAAGTTCGTAACAGTTTCTAGAGTTTTTCTGGCAGAGCAGAAAGTAGAAATAAAATTACATTTTTGACAGAGTTACTGAGGAACCAGTCCAGCATGTAAATCCTGCATAGAGAGCTTCAGTGAATGTGTGATTGAAAGTGTGGAGGTGGATCAGGGAGCCAGAGGAGACTTTGTAGAAGGACAGAGTGCCAGCAGGACGGTCAAGATAAACTGCTACTTTGTTAGTGGAGGATGAAGAGGAGGGAAAAGAGGAAGGTGTCCCTATCTTATTATGCCAAGCAGAGTAACCATCACAATCAGAGCAGCTCAAACTCCAGGACTGGTTGTTAAATCCAAACATACAATCATCACCACCTCCCCTCCTTCTGATCCCCCTGTAACTCAT
Source organism: Poecilia latipinna (assembly GCF_001443285.1). Taxonomy (NCBI): domain Eukaryota; kingdom Metazoa; phylum Chordata; class Actinopteri; order Cyprinodontiformes; family Poeciliidae; genus Poecilia; species Poecilia latipinna. The sequence goes on along the minus strand of NW_015113857.1, from coordinate 27,153 downwards.
GGCTATTCGAACATTTCTTTCCCACTCCACCTCCCAGTAACAGCGACCAGTCAGACCAGTAGCACACAGCAGGTGAGGACCATCAAATCTGTCTGGGTGGTCAGGATATGACTGAAGCTCCTCCACATGGGTCGCCTTCCTGTTGTCCTCAGACAGTTTGAGTTTTCTGCTCACTGTGTTTGCGTCGATGGCGAGTTGACAGGAATCTGATGGAGAGAACAAACACAATGCAGCTGCAGTTATTGATCATTTATTGACTGGTTGATGATGACCCCTGAGTGAGTGTTGTGACAGTTTGAAAGTGGTTCAATGTGAACTGATTTGTTGTCATAAAACCAATGAAAAACACTCTTACACTTCATCAGACCTTTCTTTAACCATTGGGCTCCTGCAGGCTCCAGGCTGAAAGAAGAAACGGGGATCTGATCATCAGTGTCTGCAAATATAAATCTGCAACCTGATACATGACTTCTGCTCAGAAAGAGTCAAAAGCATTTTATGTAAAAGGTTTAGATCATGGTGATAAGTTGTGGCTGTTGAAAGAATTACATGAAAATCTAGCAAAGAAGAAGATGTAATAATCCCAAAGATTGTTTCTTGAGTTTAAGTTTCAAATTCCTCACATAGGCGATTTGAACCTTTGATTTGGAAACGGGAACTGATCAAACCCTTGTTTGTCTCAATGGTGTGTATCAAAGAAAAGGGGATTACACTTGCCAGAAACATACTAGGGACTAGGATGTCATAAGTTTAGAGCCACCAAAGGAAGTTTTTAAAAATAAAAATTTTGTTTTCCAAACAGGAATGCAGTTTTGAGTTTTAGTTTTCTTCTATCTAGTTCATCTGAACTGTCAGCTCGAAGCAGCATTGTAAGTGATGGACAACCAAAGAACAATCAATCAGCATCTTGTCTTTGCCTTAGCTAAAATAACTAATATTAGAAATTAGAAATAATATACGTAAAGCTGTTTATTGTTGAGACTTTGTAGGTGCCTCATTACTCTATTTAAAGCTTTGATTAGATTTACTTCTGAAAATATTTCCAAACAGACATTTATGTAATGCTGAACATCTGTCACTGTGTTGTTTAGTCAAATTTAGGTTAATGTCTCAATCTACAACTTTAGAATATGTTCCCTTATTTAAAGGTGGTTTAAGATAGAAATAAAAGAAAATAAACTAGTCAATTGTCTCCCAGCACATAGTTGATTTTTTTGTCTCTAAAATGTGGATTAAGACATTAGAGGGGACATATTTTTTTCAGCAGTGGAGACAAACAATATTGATAAATGTGCAGAAAGACGATGTTTTACATTTGGTTAAAAAGATATTTAAGAACTAGAGCTGTATATTATTGTACATTACACTAGATGTAACAAGGCAAGCACAATACAAAAACATCAATATTACATGAATTAAATGAAATTTGATTTACACCCTGACTGAAGGTCAAACACTCTATAGAGTCACTTATATTGTTGGTCTGTGAAGAATAAACTACCATAATTTCCACGTTCCTTCAACTATAATGAAGCAAACAAATTCCTCGGCTTCCAGTCAGTGGTTAGTAAAGCTACATTTGTACTGAACCTAAAATACCAATCAAAACTACTAGTAATTTATTTGTAGTCATATCTCAAGTAAATCCACAAAATGTTTTAGTTTGGATGTTAAACCAATCTGGTGCTCAGCTTACCTGAGATGCTTCAGTCCACAGTGTGGATCCTCCTGTCTTTCTCTCAGTAGCTTCACTGCTTTCTCTCCTGGATTGTTGTAGCTCAAGTCCAGCTCTATCAGGTAGGAGGGGTTGGAGCTCAGAGCTGAAGCCAGAGAATCACAGCCCTCCTCTGTGATCAGACAGCCTGACAGCCTGCAGACACAGAACAACATGCTGGGCATCCAAACGGCATTATAAGGTGCAACTGTTTAAAACTAAATTAAGTTGTGTTGGACTTTATTCTTATTAGTGGACTAATCAAGCTGCATCTCCCAGCATTAGTAAAAAGATGCCATTGTTTTCTGTCATCACAAAATTTAGAACGTTCCAACACCAACATAAAATATAATTTTTGTAAGTAATGTTGTCACCATTATCAAATACAGTTGCCCAATGTAAGTGTGTATCCTAACCTTAATGTTTCCAGTTTACAGTGTGGACTCTTCAGCCCATCAGACAGAAGCTTCACTCCTGAGTCCTGCAGGTCATTGTTGCTGAGGTCAAGCTCTCTGAGGCTGGAGGACTGGGAGCTGAGGACTGAAGCCAAACTCTCACAGCTTTTCTCAGTCAGGTTACAGATGCTAAGCCTACAGAAACAATAAAAAAACATCAAAATTGGCAGAAAGGACATTTTCTGACCTAGAAACAATAAAATAAATTATGTTCTGTAAAATATACATGACTGGTGGTAGTTATAATATTTCTCAACTGGCTAAACAATGTGTAGGCCAGAATAACAGCTTGAGAGTGTAATGCAGCAATAAGACAATATACAACTAGTCTACTCACTAATACAGTAATAATACAGATAAAGAGTTTTCTAAGATTCTCTTGACTACCTGAGTTGTCACCATAACAGGGTGGAGGGGGCATTTTCCCATGATCTGGGGGATTCTGTTTGTCATGGATTCAGTGCTTAGTAGGGTTCCCATTTAAAACCATTTGGGCTAATGCGACTTCGCAATTGGAAAGATTTATGAATCTCAATAAAGGATGACCATATTTGTTGGCATTATGAGGACACTAAGAAAGCTACCAGGCCTGGGAGCCCATCAGTTAATCGCCCAGGTCAAACATTTGCTGCAGTCTTAAAAATTAACATTTTTAATGTCAACATTAAAAATGTTACACAGAGACCCTATACACTAACCTGAGAGCTTCCAGTTGAAGGTTCTGACTCTCCAGTTCAGACCACAGCAGCTTCACTCCTGAATCCAGTAGCTTGTTGTTACTGAGATCTAACTCTCGAAGACTTGACCAATGATCCCCTATAACTGGTGCCAATGCTTTACAGCTTCGCTCTGAGAGGTCACAATCACTCAATCTGAAAAGATAGACATCTTTAGTTGTTTTTCTTTCCTGTTGACAAGACAGTGTTTTTAGTACTCACATAGCTTTTTTGGAGGCTTTGACCACAGGCAGCAGCCTGAAAAGAGCATCCTCTGAAGCAGAGTATTTCTTCAAGTCAAATACATCCAGATCTTTCTCTGATGACAATAAGATGAAACCCAGAGCTGACCACTGAGCTGGAGACAGATTTTCTTTTAAGTGACTTCTTGAACTCAAAGACTGTTGGATCTCTTCCACCAGAGACTGGTCATTCAGTTCATTCAGACAGTGGAACAAGTTGATGCTTTTCTCTCCAGAGAGATTTTCACTGATCTTATTCCTGATGTACTGGACTGATTCCAGACTGGTTTTGTTTTCAGTCGGTGAAATCAGACCTTTTAGGAGAGTGTGATTGGTCTGCAGTGAAAGACCCAGAAGGAAGCGAAGTAACAAGTCCAGATGACCATTTGGACTCTCTACTGCTTTGTCCACAGCACTCTGATGTAAATTAGCCAGTGCTGATTCTTTATCTTCTGTCAAAGATTCCTCAAGCAGATTGACGCCAGAGTTGATGAAGGTCAGATGAACATGAAGAGCAGCCAGAAACTCCTGAACACTCAGATGGACGAAGCAGAACACCTTGTCCTGGTACAGCCCTCTCTCCTCTCTAAAGATCTGTGTGAACACTCCTGAGTACACTGAGGCTGCTCTGATATCGATGCCACACTCTGTCAGGTCTGATTCATAGAAGATCAGGTTTCCTTTCTGCAGCTGATCAAAAGCCAGTTTTCCCAGAGACTCAATCATCTTCCTGCTCTCTGGACTCCAGTGTGGATCTGTTTCAGATCCTCCATCATACTTGACCTTCTTCACTTTGGTCTGAACCACCAGGAAGTGGATGTACATCTCAGTCAGGGTCTTTGGGAGTATGGCTCTTTTGTTGGTTTCCAGCAAATCCTCCAGAACTGTAGCAGTCATCCAGCAGAAGACGGGGATGTGACACAGGGTATAGAGACTTTGTAATGTTTTAATGTGGGAGATGATCCTGCTGGCCTGTTCTTTATCTCTGAATCTCTTCCTGAAGTACTCCTCCTTCTGGGGGTCATTGAACCCTCTGACCTCTGTCACCATGCCAACACACTGAGGAGGGATCTGATTGGCTGCTGCAGGTCGTGTGGTTATCCAGAGGAGAGCAGAGGGAAGCAGTTTCCCCCTGATGAGGTTTGTCAGCAGAACATCCACTGAGCTGGACTCTGTAGCATCAGTCAGGATCTCCTTGTTGTTGAAGTCCAGAGGAAGTCGACTCTCATCCAGGCCATCAAAGATGAACAGAACCTGGAACTGTTCAAAGTTACTGATTCCTTTGGTTTCAGTAAAGAAGTGATGAATCAGTTCCACCAAGCTGAACTTTTTCTCTTTCAGCACATTCAGCTCTCTGAAGGTGAATGGAAATATGAACTGGATGTTCTGGTTGGTTTTGTCTTCAGCCCAGTCCAGAGTGAACTTCTGTGTTAAGACTGTTTTCCCAATGCCAGCCACTCCCTTTGTCATCACTGTTCTGATTGGTTGATCTCTTCCAGGTGGGACTTTAAAGATGTCTTCTTGTCTGATTGTTGTTTCTGGTCTGTGTGGTTTCCTGGATGCTGTTTCAATCTGTCTGACCTCATGTTCCTGGTTGACCTCTCCAGTTCCTCCCTCTGTGATGTAGAGCTCTGTGTAGATCTGGTTCAGGAGGGCTGGACTTCCTGCTTTAGCGATTCCCTCAAACACACACTGGAACTTCTTCTTCAGGGAGGATTTAAGTTGATGTTGAGGAGCTGAGGGACTAAGCTCTGCAATAACACAAAAATATGATAGATGCTGTCTGATATAACAGGAAAACACTGACACATTTTTATGAACAATTAATGCCATAAATATATCTAAAAGGTGTGTGGGCCTATTCTATTCCCATAGCCAGATGAGGGAATGTGGTCAATCAACATCTTCCACAGAATGCAGGTGTGTGCTCTGCATTCTGATCTAGTTTTCCATCCATCCTCCATTCTACATGCTTATCCCATTGGGGTATGGAGGGATGCTGCTGTGGCCAAGAGGTGGGGTCACCCTTGGCAGGTCGCCAGTCCATTGCAGGCCAACACAGAGACAGACAAGCATGCACACACTGAGACTTAAAGAGAATTTATACAGACCAGCTAAACTAACAGTTATGTTTCTGGACTGTGGAGAACCCAGAGAGAACCCACACATGCACAGAGTGAACATGCAAACTCCACGCAGAGAGACCCAGCTCCAGGATTCAAACCCAGTTGCAGCAAGACACAGTGGCTGCAAACAGCACCACTGTCCAGAGCTGTTCTTTTTATTTCAAACATTAATTAGAACAAAGCAAAAGTTAAATTAAACATGATGCAGATTCATTTGTTGGAGAAATCCTCTTACTGCTCTGCAGATGATCAGCCAGCTCCTCCTGCTTCATCTTCCTCAGGAAGTTCAGGGTGATCTTCACTAAAGCTTCTCTGCTGTTTCTCCTTTGATCTTCATCCTCACCCTCCAACATCTCCTCATTCTTCTTCTGACTCT
>NW_015113857.1:17785-18607 GCF_001443285.1 Poecilia latipinna | reverse complement strand
ACCTTCTGGATCTTCTTCAGCTCGTTCTTCACAAAAGTGATGATGTTTTCCTCCAGCAGCTGCAACAGAATAAAAAATAAAGGACTCATCAGACTGGAGACCAACACCAGATCCATGTTGGACAAACGACAGACTGAAGATCCTCTGATCTACAAAGACTCAGCAGAACCGATGTACGGACCATAAATATGGAGTCCAGCTGTGTTTGATCCTGCTGGACAGACGGACCAGTGGGAACCTCTGAGCTCTGCTGGTCCACTCTGTGGAGGAACCAGGAATAACCATCATAAATGACCACAGTACACTGAGGACTGAAACACATCACCAGCTTCCTCTCCCTAGTTGGTCTGAGGGAACACCAGTGATCCCAGAATCGAAGAAATCGTCTCTTCCTGCAGTTTTACTGCAACTTTTCCATCAGAACCAGATTTTATTTTTAATCAGCAATGCAGGAGATTAAATTCTTTCCTTCACAAGATGAACTAAATCAGGTTTTATATTATTTTTTATACATTTACACTTTACATAACAAATGCAGTTTAAGCATACAGTGCATTAAATTTATATTACTGTATTTTGTTTCTTCAATCAGAAGAGAGAACTGAGTCACACTTCTAATTTATAATGTAGATCTGGTGACAAATTTAAGTCACAATGAAAAAAGTTTTCCTAAACAGAAAACTGCTCTAGGAGAAACAACATATGTAGCAACCAGAGTGATATTAATTCATTACTTTCTTGCTGTGAGTTCTACAAATAAGAAGAACATCTTTTATCAACCATTTGGTGAGCTTTTAGTTCATCACAAGCTGAAACTCAAAC
>NW_015113857.1:11123-13761 GCF_001443285.1 Poecilia latipinna | reverse complement strand
ATCAATAGTTATGTATTGCTCACCTCTCTGCTGCTGCTTCATCAGATGAATTAAAATTAAAAGCAGCTTCCTTTGAATCATCCCTCTTTAAAGACTTGTGTTCAGGTCCAGATTCAGGTTTCCTGTGAATAAAGAGGCTTTGATGATGTGAAACTGAGATGAGGACGAGTCCTGGAGAGCATTGTTGGTTATTAGGAAATAATTAGAAACTAATTACTACACCAAGGAAGAAATCCAGTTACTTTAATGATTATTTTCAAAAGCATTTAGCATTTCCTAAAATAAATCAGGAGGGTCCTGAACGTCTCATCTTCACAGGAGTTGGGGAGCTAAATAACTCACCTTTATCCACCATTATATATCGACCAATGAAAACACTTAAACAAGTCAGATTTGACTTTTATCATAAACACTCACACTGAGTTTAATCATAGATGACATGAGATTTTAGTTCCTGAGATCACTGACATGTTGGTGGAGGAATGACTTCAACTATTTCTACCTGATCCACAGCAGCTAATTTACCTTTTTTTTTTAATAATAAAGCCAATTTAAACATAAACTACATTAAATTTGTATTATTTCACCAGATAATATCATTCAGAACTGTTTCTAAATTACAACACAGACCTGTCCAACCAAAGTAAATCTAAGTTACATTAAATAAGAACGTTCTTCCAGCCGCAGCTCTTTAAGGACAACTGACTTCTGGTTCTGATAACTTCCTGTGAACAACAATGATGCTCATACCAACCTCACCTTTGAGATTTCAGCAGGAACAAAAAACATTTTCAGTTGATTAAATTGCAATTTAATTTAGAATTAAAACATTTCTATCCATCTCACCTGTTTGCTGATAAAGGTTCCTCTGATTGAAAATCTATAATCTGATATCTTGAACTGTCACTCTGTAAAGACACACAGCTGGGTCCAGGTCCAGGTTCTGGTTCTGGTAGTTTCCTGTGAAGTTGACACTTATAGTCATCTCATCTTTAAGATTTGACTTGAGGGGAAAATAATTAAGTACATTTTACAAAATTAGGATATTTATATTGAACTCACCTCTTTGCTGCTGGAGGTTCATCTGATTTAAAATCTATAATCTGATATCTTGAACTGTCACTCTGTAAAGACACACAGCTGGGTCCAGGTTCAGGTTCTGGTTCTAGTAGTTTCCTGTGAATTTCAAGTTGATACTTATAATGAATTCACCTTTGTGATGGGGGAAGATTACAAATTTTACATGTTACGAAACTGGGACAGTTAGATTCAGCTCACCTCTTTGATGCTGAAAGCTGGACTGATTTACCAGGTTCTGGTTCTGGTTCTGGTGGTTTCCTGTGAATAAAGATGGTTTAGTGATTAAAGTGCTGAACTCTGTCATGGAGAAGAGTCCTGGACAGTCAGAGATGGTGATCTGACCTCTGAACTTTACTCTGGTCATCATATTCCCCACTGTGAGCGGCTTTAGAGGGAGGGACTCTGTCCTCCTCGTCTTCATGTTGGTCCATGCTGCTGTGTTTAGATCTGACCTTTGACCTTCATCTGAGGAGGAAACACAGATAGTGTCAACAAGCTGCACCTCAACACATTTATGATAATTCAGCTGAAGCTCATCAGTGTTTCCATCAGATTATGTTTCTGTCTGAGTCACTTTGGACCTCTGCTGGTGGGACGAGTTTAACAAACATCTCAATCATTTCTAATAACAATGAAAACAAACTAAAACTGAATTCAGGGTTTAAAAACAACACATTTGAAGAGGATCCAGTTTTTACAGTTTTAAAAAAGCACTTCTCCCAACCTGTTATCCTGCTTCTCTATTTATCACAAACCACATTCAGGTTTATTCAGAACGGGCCGACCTCTAACTTCCTCTTCCTGAAAATAATGTCCTCTTATAAAAACACTGAACAAAGATAGGTACTTGTTTCTGTTGATTCGCTTTCTGTGAAATTAATTAATCTTTCTAAAAAAAATATTCAATAGATTTAGTGAATAATTTTCTACACTAGATCTATAACATTTCATCTTTATTTCTTAATTCCTTTGATAAAACAATAAACTTATTTATCTACTGATGAAACATATCTTCAAGATTTTGGATTAACGTTGGAATTAATTTAATTCAAATGTTAATAACAACACTTATTATTATTAGTGTTGTTATTATATATTCAATATTACACCTTTACAACGTAGAAAAGCAATGTTTATTTCAAGGTCTCGGAACATCATCTGGACGGGCCGCAGTTTCCTCTCTAATATTGCAGAGAGCTGTGAAGTTTAGCTGGTTCTGGTGAAAAGAACCTTCCTGCAGCTGATTCTACCGAGTCAAAGAGGAAAAACAATTTCTTACCTGCAATTTTTTGACGAGATCTTTAGGGAGATGGTTCTTCTGCGTCACATTCAGGTGAAAGTGAGACTAGTTTTTCCAGAGAAGGAAGCGTTTACTGGTCAGTATCACCTGCCGGTTACAAGCCACGTCATGTCTAATTTTACTAAATGTAAAATATCCCCTGCTGTTCACAAAGTCTAAGGCAGATATAGTTTTGCAGTAAGTAGTTATTAACAATGCTGGTAACACTTTATTTGAAGGGGGTTGAATAAGACTGTCATGACACTGTCATAAACATGA
>NW_015113857.1:0-7483 GCF_001443285.1 Poecilia latipinna | reverse complement strand
GCTTATTGGATCTGTACTGAACTCCTGCAGTTTGTGTTTTTAACCACCAGATGGAGACAAATTAGATCTAGGACTAGTTGAAGGTTCCTTTGATGAAAATGTAATTTCTTAGGAAGCTGCAGCAGATGTATGAATAAATATACATATTTTCTGTAACATCTGCTAAATCAAAGCTGAAAAAAAAAGATATGAAGAAGCCACATGGCCTTAATAGGATAAAAATGGGTTTTATTTATAAAATGAGTAAGAAATGCCCACAGAAAGTCGTTCATGACGAGATGGTTTTACATAATAAGGAAATAAAACTAACATTACACCAGAGTAAACAAGATCTAACGACAGTCTCGGCAAATTACTGACACAAATACTAACACTTACAGATTAGATAGTTAATCGAGCTGCATGAAATGAATACAAACCACCATGACATTTATAGATCTGATCGATTTGAATGTAACTGCAAAAAACGATGAATAAAAACAGAAAAACACTTTATTAAAGATCATTGTTATAATTATTAGAAACTAAGTTGTAACAAATTGCTCCTAAATTCACCCAATAACACAATGACTGTATGGACAGGAAATACATTACTATGGCAAAACGAAAAACAAAAATCAAAGTAAAATAGAGTAAAAAATATTATTTAAAAGGTTCAGAATCTTAAAACCGATTCATCTGAAATGTCTGAATGAAACAGGATGTCCTCATTATGTTTAGGTTTTAAAAATACAACATTTTGTGCTGCATAATAGCAACTGTTTGACAGATGAAGTGATTATTCCTTTAATATAGTCAGATACTGACTGGATGAAGATAAAATGAGCTGATGGGTCAGGGAACTTCAATCAGTTCATCAGAAAAGACACACATTGTGAAACTGAACAAATTATTACTCAGTTATTACTTGGACATTCATGGTAAAAATGTGAATTATAAGATCTGGATCAGGTCCAACATGTTTGTTAATTAGTTTTATGTACTGAAACTGGACTAAAAGTCTCTGTGGTTGATTAACATTCTATGGTATTTTGATCTATGACACCATAAGAGGCTAATGCTGACGGACTAGACGGGTGTTTCCTGTTCTAAACCAAACAGAGAGACACAAAGGAACCGGGCCTGAACCCAACTCCAAACCCAGGATAGAGAGGTTCAGAGAAGGTGGTGCTGAAGGTGTGGATGTGGATCAGGGAGTCAGAGCAAACTTTGTAGAAGGACAGAGTCCCAGCAGGATGGTCAAGATAGACCGCTACTCTGCTGGTGGCAGAGGAAGAGGAGGAGGAGGAAGAGGAGATGCAGTTGAGGCGAACTGATGTTCCTTTGTTATTGTGATAGACGGAGTAAATCCCATCAGAGCAGAACAAACTCCAGGACTTATCATTGTATCCAAACTCACAGTTGTCACTGTCTCCCTTCCTTCTGATTCCTCTGTAACTCACTGACACATGAACTCTCCCTTTTCGCTCCACCTCCCAGTAACAGCGACCAGTCAGGCCAGTTGTGCAAAGAAGCTGACGACACCAGTCAAATCTGTCTGGATGGTCAGGATACCGCTGATCCTCCTCCACATGCGTCACCTTCCTGTTGCCGTCGGACAGCTGGAGGTTTCTGTTCACTGAGTTTGTGTCGATGCTGAGTCGACAGGAATCTGATGGAGAGAACAAACAATCCAGCTGCAGATATTGATCTAAAATCTGTTTAGCCGTAGTAGTTATTAGCTTTATGTGAGGAGGGTTGAATAATTCTGTTAAAAAACCCACTTACACTTCCTCAGACCTGGTTTCAAGTACTGAACTCCAGCAGGCTCCATCCTGAAAGGAGGAAGGTCAGATCATTAGGAACCAGGAAGGTTTAGCCTAGAGGGCTCATACTGAACTGGATTTAAAGGTTTTTTCACTGTTGCAGAAACCATAGGAGGAGGAGTGATGCTCAAGGTTCGTGTTTACACAATCTTTGAATAGTTTGTTTGGATTAAAAATGCTCATCATCTACCTGAGAGTCTCCAGTCTGGAACACTCATCTTCAAATCTAGCCGTCAGAATTGATTTTCCATCTTCTCCTGGATCGTTGTAGCTCAGGTCCAGCTCTCTCAGATGGGAGGGGTTAGAGGTCAGAGCTGAGGCCACATAAGCACAGCCCTCCTCTGTGATCAGACATCCTGAGAGGCTTTAAGAATAAAAAAACATTGTGAAGCCTGGTGATAGTAGAGTGCATGTGCAGTCTGTGTTCTTAACTTTGTAGTGAAAAAGCATTTGGAAAATGAACATTATATAAATGAAAAATATTAGATTAATACTGACCTGACAGTCTCCAGTTTACAGTTTGGACTAGCCAGTCCAATAGACAGGAGGTTGACTCCAGAATCCTTCAGATCGTTGTTTGTCAGGTCCAACTCACTCAGACTGGAGGACTGAGAGCTCAGCACTGAGGACAGATGATGGCAGCTTCTACCTGACAAGTTACAGGCGCTCAGCCTGAAAAGGTCATATTTCAGTTTATGAAAACATTATAGAGGATTTATTGTCAGTTTTCACTTATTTCAGTGACCATAGTGGGTTTTTCAGTCATTAACACAGATATACCATCAATTTTTACCAAATGTGTATCTTTAATAAATGTATCTTTAATAAATGTACTTCATTGAGATAAAGTGCATTTCAGTTAATTACTTAATGGTTTGACTCGATCCATTTCAAAAGGTTGATGAACTCGAGTTTCTTGCCTGAGAATTTCCAGTTGACATTGTGGACTCTCCAGTCCAGCACACAGCAGAGCAACTCCTGAGTCCCTCAGGTTGTTGTTGCTCAAGTTGAGTTCAATCAGGTTTGATGAAGAGGAGCCCAGGACTGAGGACAGAGGTTCACAGCTTCTGTCTGACAGATTACACTGGCTCAGGCTGAAAATAAGAGAGTATGGTAACCATTTTCTCCCATTCCACTGTTTTATTTATCTGCGTGACAAAGGACGTGAAGCTGCATACTCACAGAGCTTTCTTTGATTGTTTGACCACTGGAATCAACCTTAGAAAAGCTTCCTCTGAGGGTGAATACTTCTTCAGGTCAAATACATCCAGGCTTTGTTCGGAGGAGACCAATATGAAAGCGAGAGCTGACCACTGGGCAGGAGACAGTCGTTCTGCGGACAAACTTTCTGAACTCAGAGACTGTTGGATCTCCTCCACTAAGGAACGATCATTCAGTTCATTCAGACAGTGGAACAGATTGATGCTTTTCTCTGCAGACAGATTCTCACTGATATTTTTCTTGACATACTGAACAGTTTCCTGGTTGGTCTGGAAACAACATCCAGTTTGTCTCAACAGACCTTCAAGGAGTCTTTGGTTGGTCTGCAGGGAAAGACCCATGAGGAAGCGCAGGAACAAGTCTAGGTGTCCATCAGGACTCTGCAGTGCCTTGTCAACAGCACTCTTGTAAATGTCTGTTTCTGCAGATTGATCTTCTCTTACTTCAGAACTGCAGGATGTCAACTGTTCCTCCATTAGATTGATACCAGAGTTGATGAAGGTCAGATGAACATGAAGAGCAGCCAGAAACTCCTGAACACTCAGATGGACGAAGCAGAACACCTTGTCCTGGTACAGCCCTCTCTCCTCTCTAAAGATCTGTGTGAACACTCCTGAGTACACTGAGGCTGCTCTGATATCGATGCCACACTCTGTCAGGTCTGATTCATAGAAGATCAGGTTTCCTTTCTGCAGCTGATCAAAAGCCAGTTTTGCCAAAGACACAATGATTTTTCGACTTCCAGGACTCCAGTGTTGATCTGTTTCAGGCTCTCCATCATATTTGATCTTCCTCAGTTTGGTCTGAACCACCAGGAAGTGGATGTACATCTGAGTTAGAGTCTTTGGAAGTTCCCCTCTCCCATTTGCTTTTAGCACATCCTCTAGGACTGTAGCAGTGATCCAGCAGAAGACTGGGATGTGACACATGATGTGGAGACTTTGTGATGTCTTGATGTGGGAGATGATGCTGCTGGCCTGATCCTCATCTCTGAATTTTTTCCTGAAGTACTCCTCCTTCTGTGGGTCATCGAATCCTCTAATGTCAGTCACTCTGTCAGGAAACTTTTCTGGGATCTGATTGGCTGCTGCAGGTCGTGTGGTTATCCAGAGGAGAGCAGAGGGAAGCAGTTTCCCCCTGATGAGGTTTGTCAGCAGAACATCCACTGAGCTGGACTCTGAAGCATCAGTCAGGACTGGATTCTTCTTGAAGTCCAGAGGAAGTCGACTCTCATCCAGACCATCAAAGATGAACAGAACCTGGAACTGTTCAAAGTTACTGATTCCTTTGGTTTCAGTAAAGAAGTGATGAATCAGTTCCACCAAGCTGAACTTTTTCTCTTTCAGCACATTCAGCTCTCTGAAGGTGAATGGAAATATGAACTGGATGTTCTGGTTGGTTTTGTCTTCAGCCCAGTCCAAAGTGAACTTCTGAGTTAAGACTGTTTTCCCAATGCCAGCCACTCCCTTTGTCATCACTGTTCTGATTGGTTGATCTCTTTCATGTTGGACTCTAAAGATGTCTTCTTGTCTGATTGTTGTTTCTGGTCTGTGTGGTTTCCTGTTTGCTGTTTCAATCTGTCTGACCTCATGTTCCTGGTTGACCTCTCTAGTTAACCCCTCTGTGATGTGGAGCTCTGTGTAGATCTGGTTCAGGAGGGCTGGACTTCCTGCTTTAGCGATTCCCTCAAACACACACTGGAACTTCTTCTTCAGGTTTGACTTGAGTTTCCGTTGACAATTTCCAGCTTGAGTCCCTGCATGGAGACAACACACTGTAAGGCCTGGACAGGTTGCTGTAGCTGGAGAGATTGACCAATAAAAATAGCTAACCAGGCCACAATATTATGCAGCACTGGGTCAACCCAGGGAACTATTCTCTCTACTATCCTGTCTGCTACTTACAAACCTAACTTCCCAGAGGAATCTAGGTTCTGTCTTGAGCAGAAGTATTCAGAAAACACTGGGATACTTGGTTGTTTGGGGATAGACAGGAAAAACTATATAAAAACCTTGCCAAAGACTTTTTTTTAACATGATCTGCATCAAATGCCTGCAGCTGAGTGAAACAAGGAGATGGGTTGACTTTCTAGTCACCTCTTCTCTTTGGATGCATGTAGATGGACAGTAGAGTTCATGTCATGGCAAATCAGCAGCAGTTGTACCGTTTACTGGCACTCAGTGTTGACACTACTGCACCACAGTTTGAATTTGGTAGCTGTGTATTTTTGTGTTTTTGAAGCTTCTTCATCTGTAGTTGAATATTACCTGTAACATTTTAGGTGTACAGGAATTAATACTAAAATGGGTTTTTATCTTGTGCATTGTTGCTATGTTTGTTTTTTACAGTATTTTACTCTAAATATAAAGTTCCCAAAGTTTATATTTCATGAGCAGCTCACTAGTCACCATAGGTGATGTTTAAATCCAGAAGCTGCTGAATCCAGAACGTCATTGAGCTCATATGACTGTCTGCTGCTCTGTTTGATTAAGACTTTCTATGTTTGTCAGTTTCTCTTCTTTGATTTCAGTTTGTTGCAGGTTGGACTCTGCTGCTTATCTATGATATGGACTAATACATTTATGAATGAATGAATTCATTTTCTCATGTAATCATGTTTTAATTATTCAACATAACAGCAGAATTGTTGTAGAAATCCTCTTACTGCTCTGCAGACGGTCAGCCAGCTCCTCCTGCTTCATCTTCCTCAGGAAGTTCAGGGTGATCTTCATCACCGCCTCTCTGCTGCTCCTCCTCTGCTCTTCATCCTCACCTCCCATTGCCTCCTCATCCTCACTCTGACCCTCTGAGCATCCTGGGTCATCTGGACTCAGAACCTTCTGGATGTTCTTCAGCTCGTTTTTCACGAAAGTGATGATGTTTTCCTCCAGCAGCTGGAACAGGATAAAACATGAAGGAAACATCAGATCCATGTTGGACAGATGATCTAAAAAACAGCATGACGTTGACTAAACAGAACCGATGTACAGACCATAAATATGGAGTCCAGCTGTGTTTGATGCGGCTGGACAGATGGATCAGTGGGAACCTCTGAGCTCTGCTGGTCCACTCTGTGGAGGAACCAGGAAACATTAACTCATATTCTGTCTGTCCACACAGAGACAAACTTAGATGATGTTTCTCTGCAGATCTGAGTCAGAATTAGCTTTGTATCAACATCTTCACTCTTCAAGAACAGTCTTCTGCATATCTTCACCTAAAACTTCCACCCAGTGACGGTTCCTAATGAATTTAAATGTCACAAAACACTAAAATTTACTTTTATTGCTGTTGGGCTGCTCTCAGGAGCGAAAGAAAACTAAAGATGACAATAAAGTAGAGGGAGCGAAAAGGTGAAGGTACCTAATGAAGGTTAAGTTGAACGGACTTTTAGTTAAGGTCTGTGAAAACGAGTCTAATCTTAACAGTGATGCATAAATAAAATTCCTTTCATTTCTGTCATCGGTAAGAGTCTTACCTTTGGTAATCAGAGGATAAATGTTTGAGTTCAGATTCAAGCTGGTCGTCATTTTCCAGCCTCTTCCTAACAAAACACACAAAGATCCAGACTGAAGTCAAACAGTTTTTTCAGTTTTCTGAACTTCAAAAATGGCAGCACAGGTTCCATCTGTGTCTAACTCAGGAACACTAACATCTAAATATGAAACACTGAGATATTTCAGGATCTGTTTACTGATTATTGGGACTGAAGCAAAGAAAGACAGCAGAAAAAGTCTGTTTTGTTTAGGTTTAAATATCCAGAACAGAATAAAACATCCACCTTCTTCATTAAGAAATAATTACACTAGCTTTTAAATTACCTCTAATTTTATAATTCAGCCCAAAATTATTCATACCTCTGGCAGATTTACATTTAATGAACCGTTCATTTACATTTCTTTAGATAAATTCATAAAATGCTCCAACAGGTGGTTTCCACAGAGCTGAAATCTAAGATGGCAGCAGCTGATGCAGCTCTTAGATCATTACATGTTTTCTCCCTGTTAATAAACTTTCACATCTTGTTCTGCTGCTGCAGAGTTTTCTAGGTTCCTCATTTCTCCCAAACGTTGCTAAAGACCCAGAAAGTCCCTGAAAACATTCAATCATGATGACTTTTTAAAATACAAAACCTCTGGTTGATCAAAGAATCAGATGTAAAAACAGTTTGGTATATTTTATGATCACATTAGCTGCTAATTAGTAGCTAATGGTAATAATACCAAAAAATAAATAAAAAATTGACCAAAAGGGCACTTGGGGCAAGGAGCAAAAAGGGCAGGTGCTTAAGTACCCCCAGCCCCTCCCTTTGCACGTGCCTGGCCCAGCGAATGGAGGACGGGAGTCGGACTCCTGACTACCGCGGCTAAAGTCTCTGTATGAGGGGCGCCGTGCTAACCACCGCACCGCGCAACGCCCCTATTGCGGTAGCCTATGCTGTAATTTACAGATTGTCT
>NW_015113856.1:336170-338012 GCF_001443285.1 Poecilia latipinna | reverse complement strand
CCTGATCGGCACATCTCTACTATTTACAGGTTAAAATATGTACAGCATGATAATATACAATGGTAATTTCTTTATATGATTCATCTGAAATGACACATGAATGAATTAATTGGATTTTTTGTTTTGTAATGAGTGTTGTGGGAATATTTCTATATAAATAAACTGGACTTAAAGACCTTATTTAACATGACATACAGTTAAATATTAAAGCTGTCACTTTAACCACTGGTTCCATTATAGGCAGCAGCTGATTTTATTCATTAAGGCCATGCTTTTATATTATCCTCACCTTATTGCAGTGCTTGTTTTGTTTAGAGACAACAATTCTAAATGACTGATCTGGCCCACTAGGTGGCTCCCTTTACATGTGCCTTATCTGTCAGATGAGAACCCATGAACTCAGCAGCTGACGGGTCCTAAATAAGACAGTGAAGGTCTGATGTACCGGTGCAGATGTATTGTTGGGTCAAATCCTGTGACATGTTGTATGTCTGATGCAGGAGCAGTATGTGATATTATAGCTGAGCTTATCAGTATTTCATTTGAATATTCTGAGATAACAGCTGTAGCCTATATAGTGGAGCATTGTNTATATATATATATATATCGCGAAATATAAAAATATGTTTTTTCAGTCGAAACCCGCGACTGAAAAAGTGCACACAAGGCACAATAAATAATGTCATATTGAAGGGCAACAACAAAACAAATGTCAAGATGCTCATACACACAGGCATTTCTAAAGGCAATTTCTGCTGCTTTTAGAAATAAATTTTCTAGTCATCTTGTAAAGGACAAAAATCCATCCAGACTTCTTTATTAATTACAATTAACCACATCTTTTGTACAGCTACTTTCTGTTTCATCATCCGTCTGTGTTATCCAAATCTAAGATCACATGAAATACAAAGTCACACTGACATCTGTCAGTGTGACTGTGAGAAAGATTCCAAAGCCATTATTCACAAATAGAGAAAACATGGAGCAACAGAGAACCTTCTCAGGAGTGGCTGCTACCAAAATGACTTTAAGAGCTCAAATACAGTTCATGAAGAAGATAAAATAAGAACCCAGAGCTACATCTGAAACTCTGCGAGCCTCAGTTGTCTCAGCTGAGGTCAGAAGTCATGATTCAAACATAAGAGACTAGGCAGAAAATGACCTCCACAGTAGAGCTTCAAGCCCAGAACCACTGCTAATCATAAAGAACCAAAAATCCCAATATATGTTTAGAAAAAATATCCTGATGATCCCCAAGACTTGAGAAAATATTCAGCGGTGTGTGGGGTTGTGTCGACATTGTTACTGCAAGTCAGTGACTGAATGCAATCTGCTGGATTTCATTAGGTAGAAAACATTTTAGACTATTTGAATGATAAACCTGACTGCATTGTTTTATAACATGGGATCAAATTAGAATCTATACATGTCATGTTTGGTGAGTGGTGGTGGACAAAAAAACCAGAACAGCAGAGGCATGAAGTAGATGAAGATATTTAATGAAAATAAATAACAAAACTTACCAAACCCACTTTGAGCCAGGGCAGAACACAAACCAGAAACAAAAGGGAAAAAACAGCAAGACACAAGCAGAACACAGAGTGGAGAGAAGAAGTAAAAGGAGTTAACAGCATTTAAACAGAAGGAAAGAGCAAGGAGTGACTGAGAATGAGTTGCATGTATACTGGGGAAGTTGGTCACTAAACAAGGAACAGATAGCTGATTAGGAACTGATTGCAGGTGTGCGGGGAGAGAACAGAAGGCAGGCTGTGGAGAGAGAAAATGTGATACATCGGGGCTCACTGCAGTAAAAAAAGACATGGAGCGATCAGATAAAGCAGC
>NW_015113856.1:329805-331327 GCF_001443285.1 Poecilia latipinna | reverse complement strand
TGACATGTTGTATGTCTGATGCAGGAGCAGTATGTGATATTATAGCTGAGCTTATCAGTATTTCATTTGAATATTCTGAGATAACAGCTGTAGCCTATATAGTGGAGCATTGTTTTTTCCTTGGCAAATCTTTAGAATAATATTTAATTATGAAACATTAAACAACAAAGATCTGCTGCTAACTGAAAATGAAAGTTAGCCCGCAGTGATCAGCAATTCAGAAACACAGCCCAGTCCAGCAAAATGGTGCAGCACTGCAGCGAGAAGGTCCACGGTTTGAATCCTGACCTCGGTCTTTCTGAGTGGAGTTTGCATTTTATCTCCATGCAGGCAGGAGTTCTCTCTGAGGAGTTCAGCTTCTTCTCACAGTCAGTTAAATGGTCTCTCTTGGGAGCCATGTGTTTGTGTGTCTGGTTGTTTGTCCTGTGTGTGTCAACAAACCAGGCTGTACCACTCCTCTCACCCAGTGACAGCCGGAGATGGACTCTGGCCCCTGGTAACCCTAAGGGTTAGAAGGGCTAGATGATAGAATGGATGACTGGCCTAGAAACAGCAATACAGAGGCAATGGTTGTTTCCAGGGGTGAATTGAATCATTCTGTGGATTTGGAGAAAGAATTGTGGTCATGTATGTGGAAGTCAAGAGTGGTAGGGAAGTATCTGAGGATGAGACAGTAGTGAAGTGTGTGTTAGGGGTAGCAGAAGGTGGTGGTGAGTTCTGCCCTGAGCCACTTTTTTTCTTATTCTAGTAGTTGTGATGAATAAGTCAGCCATCCAAAGACAAGGGTAGCGCAGATGAGACATGAAGAAAAACGTACTGGCAGTAGGAGACCAGGGTCAGGAATGATCGCTGCAAAAATGAAAGGGAAGGTTTACGAGATGGTAGTGAGGTGTTAGGTTTGGAAACAGTGACCTAACAAAAAGACAGCAGGTAGATCTGGAGATGTTTAGACAGGCGGAGACGGTTTGGATCACTGCTTTGAGTCACTGCTGGAGAAAAGGAGCAGAGGCTGACCACAGAGCAGGTTCATGGATGTGGTGAAGCAGGATGAGCAGAGGGTTTGTGTGGGATGGAAGCAGATCTCTATGGTGACCAAACAGAAAGAAGAAAATGAAGATCTTATTATATTTATTATACACTTTGATAGTCTGGTAAAAAGCAGCTCCTTGTTCTTCGCTTTGCTTCGTCCAGATACTCTGGACCCTCGGCTAATGAGAAACGACTGGTTTCTGGAGATGTGGACTTTGTTGATATTTTAAATAATTAGATTAGCTTTTACCCAATTGCTAATGTCTGGCTGTAATGTGATGCACCAGCTCGCTGAATCTTACTGGAATGTGCTGTAAACAACCCCATAGGGAGGAAAGTCATGACATTTTTGCCAGCACTAAAATATCTTAAATATTCCTCTTGCTCCAACTAATTGCTCAACTGCAGGCAGACTACAATTCTAAAACACAACATAAAGTGGATGTCATCGTTCACAACTCCTCCTACTGTTTAGAGAAATCTACCTCAATGG
>NW_015113856.1:328063-329580 GCF_001443285.1 Poecilia latipinna | reverse complement strand
TCAACTGCAGGCAGACTACAATTCTAAAACACAACATAAAGTGGATGTCATCGTTCACAACTCCTCCTACTGTTTAGAGAAATCTACCTCAATGGGAAAAAGCAGAGATGGAGAACTGAAGGGCGATGAAAATTGAGCTGACTTGCATATGAAGGCAAATATATTTTCCAAAGGTTCATATAGGATCCTGCAGCTCATGATAAGGTTTTTTAGGAAAGAAACAGAAGTGCCTCTGAATTGTAAACATTGCAGATGGCCTGCACTAAACAATTCACAAGCACTCCTTCTTGGTGTGGTAATATTCTCATATCCAAACTAATGTTCCAGCTGATAAACATAGTGACTGATAATTTACTGAGCTTTGCCTGGATCTTCACATGAAGACAAAATAATTTTAAGTCCCAAGATTTGATGAGGCTTAGCTGGACTTGTAGTTCCTTGCACTACATTTTTTGTTTTCCACAGTACTGCGAAGCTAACATGGTCTGAGAAGCTGTGCTTCATTTCTTAAGACCAGCAGTCCTAAGTTCTGCGTGGCGAATCATAACATCCTCTAAGGAGGAGACGAGGAAAAGTTCACTGATCTGAGCAGCAGGCTCATTCAGACACACATTACATAAAGAGTCCAGATATGGTATAAAGATCTAATCATTTCTCTTTATTTACACATAGAAAATGCTTGGCACATTTCTTCTTAAAGTACATTGTCTACATATACTTGAACATTTTTAATGGCTTAATGACTTAGCAGTTACTAGGATAGATATTGAAACTCAGAAGGCTCTCTGTACTTCTTCACATTCATGGGGAAGCTGTGCTCCAGCAGGGTCCATCCAGGCCAGATGGCCCGCCCACTCGCCATCTTAACCGTGACCACTGTCATCGCTCATGTTTGGGCATCATGTCTCTGTCCACAGCTGCCATGGCAGGCCTGCTCATGTCCTTAGAAGACAGGTTGATGTAGAACTCAGCCACCACCGGGCAGTGATCTGACGCCACGCCTCCCCACGACCAGTTATCTGGGATCCAGGGATTAGTCAGGCCCTCCCGCACCACCATGCAGTGACCTGCCAGAGGAGCAGATTTAAGATCAAAAACCCAAAAATGAAGAAGCTAAAGACATGTCAGAGAGACATGAGCAAACAATTATTTCTTTTTTCCAAAGAGCCACATTTTCTAGTAATTCTGCAGATTTTCTGAAGGTCTTTCAAAGTTTGTGAAAATTGGACAGTGGTCATGTTTCATTATTTCAACCCAGAATCAATCAATCAATCAATCAATCAATCAATCAATCAATCAATCAATCAAACAATCAATCAATCAATCAATCAATCAAATTTTATTTGTTCAACACATTTCAGCAGCAAGGCATTTCAAAATGCTTTACATCATAACAAACACAAAAACAGAGTCATGCAACATAGAATCAACAGTCAAAACATTACATTAAGTCAAGTTCCATCATTAAATTCGTAATTGATTACGTTTCAAATACAACTCTAAACAGGTGGGTTTTT
>NW_015113856.1:312477-324735 GCF_001443285.1 Poecilia latipinna | reverse complement strand
CATGGATGAGTTTCTCTAGATCTCGTTGAGACATCAGTCCTCTAGTCCTGGAAATGTTCTTCAGGTGATAGAAGGCCAACTTTGTAACTGTTTTTATGCGTCTCTGAAGGTTCAGGTCAGAGTCCATCACTACTCCCAGGTTTTGGGCCTGATCGCTAGGTTTTAGTTGTAATAACTGAAGCTGTGCATTGACTTTAGATCGCTCCTCTTTAGGTCCAAAAATATGAACTTATTAATCATATTTAATTATTTACATTTTAATATATAATAACTTCCTCCTCACACTGTGTCACTATGAAAGCCGCATAGAAGAGTAACTGACCGGAGTAGATCTTCTTGAGGGAGCGGCTGATCCAGATGTTATCCAGGCACAGCGTGCCCTGAGGGCAGCGGGTGCTGATGTTAGTGAACTGGCTGGACAGTATCAGAGGACATAGCTTCTCCTTCCGTAGGACATCGAACTCAGAGCTCTGTGGCGATGAGCCAAAGTGTCCCAGTACGACCAGCTCCTTCTCACCTACAGAGGAAGCCATGGCAGCAGGATCAGGCTCCAACTCTCTACAGGAAGGAGGCTGCTGTTTGGATCTGGTTCTGGGAGTTCAGACTGACCTCTGAGTGTTTCCTGGATGCTGGGAGAGAGGTGTTGCCCCTTGTCTTCACCTGATTGGTGGGTTTTACTGCTGGACTCTCCTGCTGAAGCGGTGCTCTGCATGTGGACGCTCACCACCGTCAGCTCCACAGAACCAACCTGAATGGCACGATCAGTCAGCAAACAAAAAACACACGCTCACCCAATCATTTCTTTTTTTGCAGGCTGTTTCTTTACCAGCAGAGCTCCATTTTCTTTTAGCTATTTGGAACATTAAAGATAATTACTGCTAAATTATTTTTTCATGCTTTATCCCTGACCTTTTTTTTTTTTTTTTTAATCAATCATTGGATTCCCCCTACGCAGATTAACTTCATCTTATGGTGCTTCACAAAACAAACAGCTCCAGCTCAAACTCCAAAATGTGTGTTAGTCTTTTCTTTTTTTTAGTTAAATACAACTTACTAAAAAGTGCGCCAGATACAGCTGAGGGTGTGCATGATTTCCGTTGCCGTTGACGACAGGATGGTCGAGGACCACAGCATCCTTCAGATCGATTCCAGATGAGCTGTCCCACAGAAAGCCGGAGTAACTCACTCCCTGCAAATAGAGAATGAAGAGAAACAGAGTCTTTAATTAGAATCCATGGCCTTTCTATTACTATCTTCCTCTGCAAAGGCATCAAAACCCCCTAGTGTGTCCTTTTGCTTTGCTGTGAGAGAGAGATGACCAACAGACCAGCCCACCAGGTCACAGTCACCTCACTGCTGCCAAATTATTTAGCAACTTTTCAGACAAAAGGAAAATGGCTGTCGGCCAAAATCAGAGTCAGCAGGTCAAGCTTTTTAAAGATCAGAGATCGGCCAGAAAACTGCAATCGGTGCATTCCTGGTTAAGATGTTAGGCCAGGAGCAGAAAATAAGACACCTAATTCTTATCAGTTGATCATTATATAATTATAATCAGATCAATTATATAATAATTTCAAGAAACATTTAAGATAAATGATTGAAAGCCTAAAGCAATGATGTTCACACTAAATTCTGACCAAAACTGTAAACAAAGTGACATTAATACAAAGGAGAACATTTTCAGTTCATTTTCCTGGAATTGATGGGAACATGAATTATAGTTTTTATAGTTCTTTCCAACCACAGGAGCAGTCAGCTGCTGCTAACAGAGGCATGCTGTCACACTGGACCTACTGTCACTGTTCTCTCACTGATCCAGTTTCTGCTGGTTTAAACTGAAAACACCAGCCAATCAAAGACTGGCTCTCCTTCTGCTGAAAATGAACAGGACAGAAATGCTAATAATAAAAAAGCAAAGTACAAAATAATGTTTTGTGTGAAGAAAAAATCAGATCAGCTGCTCATCTAGAACTTGAAATGAAAATATCCAATATGATTTTATTTATTTTTTGTTTCAACTAAAACAGCTGATTGTATTATATATAGCTAATTAAGGCAGGAATATGAAAATATAGTTAGGCTTAATAAACACTAAAAGTCAGATCCATAAATAGTTTTTTTACTTAATTGCTTTCCCCAGGTATTAGTCTGCTCTCCTAAGACATCTGCAGTATAGCAGATGTCATCTAATGATATATAACTGCATTTACATGACCATAACAGAAAATATAAAATGTTTGTCATAAATTAATAAAATAACAAAAACAAAATGATGGAAAAAGACCCCCAGAAAAATCCCACCAAAGACGATCCCAGGAGAGCAGAGAGCATTGGATTGGGGTTTCAGAGGTAAACCATGCTGATTCCCAGCCATCACATGCTCAGTTTAACAAAAACTGCTGCTCAGTGTTTTCAGTTTGATCAGGTGGTTAAAATTTTAAAAATCCTATCTTTTTCTGATCAGTGAACACACCATCCACAATCTCTACCAGGTCATAGAGACAGTGGTGGAGTAAAACAAATTAGTGTTAATTAGTAGAATGTCTTGATCAGCAACTCAGTGGGATTATTGATGCTAATGTAAACCCTGATCAGTAAACATTGATGAGAGCAAAACAGAAAGTTGTTTGAAAGGGAATTATGAACGATCAAAAGTCCATCATTCCCATCAGACTGTTGGAGTTAATCATGCCTGACTCTTGTTGTCATATCAACCAACATGAGCTCCATCTCTCATGAAGGAGCTCATGATCACAATGTTGACCCAGTTCTTACTTATATCATGACTTCAAATGAAAGTTTCCACTATCAACACAGCACTGGCTTGTTAGAGGAAGCAATGTGACCATTTAAAGCTAAATTGCTCACACACTGCTGTCTGTGTTGATAAATTGGATCAGATGTTCTGCTTTCTGTAGGTGTTCATGTCTCGGAGCATCAGGGGTTGTGATATGGAGACTTCCATACCTTGCTGGAGTGTCCAGTGGGTTTCTCAGAAACTATGCTTTTCCACACGCCTCGGGGCCATTTCCATGTCTGTACGCTGGCCAGGGTTCCTTGGTTTAACTCCACACAGAACTGGAACAAAACATCCAGGAAACTGAGTCAGAACCACACACAGATATAACAGTTCCTACCGGCATGGTATCTGGAGACAAATCAGTGAACTCTTCCAGTAGGAAGAGTTTCATTTTAAACTGAAAATTAAAAATAAAAGCAAAGCTACATTAGTCTTAATGATCCAGTCAGATATTTCACTACATGTAGAACAACAACTAAAGCTTACCAAAACATGGCATACCAAGACTTTACACCTTAACTGTTTCTTTTTTTTTTTTTTTTTTTACCAGGGTTTTGGCAGCTGGATATTTTTGTGTTTGCTTCATATTTTTGTGTTAATATACCGTGGAAGCTGAAAGCTACTGTATTTTAACTCGACCTTATACCCGTGCCCTGCATAATTCAGAGACCGAAAAGAACAGGCGGCATGATGTGATGATAATGCATGTAAGGTGACATTGTATCATGTGTTGATAACAGGTCTTGTGTTATAAGTTGTGTCACAGAGTACAAAGCATGAAAAATACAGTTATCAATTAATTAAACACCAACTCAAAGCCATATGACAGATAAAGTGCAACATTTTACAGCCTGGCTTCAGCCTAACACTAGGGGGCAGATTAACTGCTTGTCAGCTATGTGCTCCTGAGACAATACAGAGTTCAGTGAACTCCAGTAGCCTGGTGTGAGGTTACTTGAGTTCATCTAGGCAGCCGCAGGGCAAACACAGCCGGAGAGGAAGCTCCTGATGTTGACATGAGCGAACACTGAGCTGATCAGCAGTTATGTCCCGGAGAACAGGTAGCAGTTCCTCCATGACAGCACAACGGAACAAACATGTTCAGAAAGGCTTACAGGTCAATCAGAGTGAGAGTTCCATGTGGAACACCAGGAAGTTCAGACGGACTCCACCCACACACACACACGCACATGCACACACACACACACGCACGCACGCACGCACACACGCACACACACACACACACACACATCAGGGTCCTTACTGTGAAGGCCCAGGCTAATATGAGGCTGTTTGAAGGCTTATCTATGCTATAGCTAATGCATGAGTCTAGCACGTGAGGAACTGATGTATTGTTTTATGTATTGTTTAAAAATAAACAACAACAACATGTTTTGTCTTGATATGGGATCCTGGATTGAGAGACCAGAAACAAACACTCCAGGTTAAGTTCAGCACACAGACTGAAGTGGACAGAATGAACAGAGAAGCTTTCAACTTTCAGGATTCTAACAGCCAAAAGCTGTCAGGAAGATAATTAATCCCACCGTTACTGTACTGTAAAGAATATATTGCTCCTCATCCAGTCATCCCACTATCAGAACAGTCAAGCAACACATTATGACCAATGATGGGTGAAGTGAAGACTGATTTTTCACCTGTTAATAAGTGGGATATTTTGCTTAGCAAATACTATAAGCTGTTAATTTTTTTCCACACGCGTTAATCTGTACATTCTGGCCATTGTATGGTTCTTACCAATGAGTCTCAAATGGCTGCACTGCTGGTGATGAAGAGCACAGCACAAGAATGTGCCTTGAGGTGAAAGTGACACTGAGGGCGACAACGACAGAGAGACAGAGTGTGTGTGATCCCAGGTTTACACTGCATGTGTTTCTGCTCCGCCGTTCCTAACTTACACTCCTCTGTGAAGTCCTCCGAGAAACATGTGTGGCACGTGGTTTAGTGGTTTTAGTGAACAGGAGGAAGGTTAAGACCAACCAAGAACTTTTCCTGGTAGGCTACTGTATTTTTTTTATTAAGCAGCCACGTTAAGGCATCTGGCATCTACCCATAAGTATATTATTAAAAGTGAAACATATTATGTTACGTACATGTTGTAACATGTACGTAACATACTATTACATACATAAGCTGCTTACATACATATAGGCCACACTTATAGACAAGTGTGGCCTACAGATGATAGGAGTGGCTTATATTCAGGTGGACTCAATAGTCCAGATGGACATATGGGTCTCATACATAGGGGCCCATCAACGGATGTATTACTGGTTTCTGGCACCAGATAGTACAACAGCCAACAACATGGAGGTGTGGAGTTCATACCAGGATGCGTTGAGGCTGTTTTGTCAACAAAAGGGAGACCATCCCATAATTAGACAAGAGGTCATAATGTTATGCCTGTTTAGTGATCTATCACATTGATCATAATGATTTGTGCTCCATATCTCTTAGTCTGTTTTGCTGTCAACTGGTCCATATATGACAATTGAAGCTCTGATCAGCACTGATCCATTTGATGCAAAATACTTTGTAAAAGTTATATATTACTATCAGAGTGTTATGGATTTAATGAAATACAATCAACAATGAAAATAATCTTTATATTGTTGCAGCTGTCAATATTTTCTGCATGCAGTTGTTACACTGGGTTAATGAGGAACCAAACTGAGTTTAGTAGCAGAGTTTCAGCTTTGTGCCAGTTGATTTTTCTGACTTCAAAGTTGGACTTTAAATTGCTAAAATCTAATTACAAATGAACCGTCTCATTTGTCACAACACAATCCTGGTTTTAAGTAACCTTTGCATGAATGGGTGTGTCTCTTTAAATGTTTGTCATTTAATCTTGTCCAGGCTTTGTCTACCTAATCTAAAGGTAACAGGAGCCAGTTAAAATTAGCTTCATTCACTTCTTAGATAGAAAACAGAGGATCATGTTAGGTTGGAATTATTTGATCCAAAAGGCAGTTCTGTCCAGCAGCACAGAACTTTAGCTAGATGAGCAGAACTCTGTGTTCACTCAGCTGTCACAGCGGAAGTAATAAAACCGATGACAGAGCAATTTTCAGTTCCCAGGAGGTGGAAACCTGAAACAGGATTTTCCCTCAGGCATCATCTCCAGGGGCCATTGAGCCTGTCGGGAACAGAAAGGTGAACCACTTACAAGTATTATTTTGCTAAAACACAAAACAGCCTCATAATTCACTCTGAGTGTTGTAAAGTGCACACAAAGCATGGAGCCAGCGTCCTGGCAGGCAGCCCAGCAGTCCCAGGATGTTTTACTGTGAGACCTGGACTGGACTGGACTGGACTGGACTGGACTGGACTGGGCTGGACCGGAATGGACTGGACTGGATTGGATTGGACTGGACTGGGCCAGGTTCATGTCTTACTCTGGAGCCCAGCTATTTATGGTTGATTTATATGACTGGTGAAAAGACAGAGATATTAAAAGCATTGAACCAGTGACTAGTTCTGTTTAACTCTGAAGTTGGAAGTCTAATAACATCCACTTTCACAGGGTTTCAGGTAGACAGCAGAAAATTAGCAGGATTTGCTGATTCCTCTGGCCGCTAATAAAGCTAACAACTGTTAGCATCACAAAACAGCGACCTTCTTTATCTGGATTCTATACTTATAAAACTAGCTGTTATGCAGATTGAACTGCTTCTCTGATTTCATGTGATACATAAGATACATAAGCTACCAACACATTTTATGAAAGAAGGAAGCCATGTTGGATTTTGGGGTGGAGCCTTGAAGATTTCAAGATGAATTTCAATTGAAGGGGCATTCCTGGGTATTTTTCTGACCTACCCAACTGAATTTCTAACTTCCATGGGCTGTGATAAAGCAAATATGCTAATACTGTATCATCTCTCCATGAGTTAACCAGCACTAACTCCAAACCAGAGAGGGTAATCACATAAACCTTATCCTTTTAAATGTCTCAACTAGATTTTGTTGAAAAGATTAAAAAGGCTTCCTGAGAATGAAGCTTTTAATATCACAGTTTGTTTTTAGTGCTCTAATTTAACAGAACTGGATGTGAACCAGACACAAAGGTTCCAGCCAGTCAGTGATCTAAGCTGAGCAAATATCACTGCTCTCTGTCTTGGTAGCAACATCTGGATCTTTAAGCATTTCTATTGATGGAGGAAACGAAGGGGTTAGATTTGGGTAGCAGGACTTGTTTGGATCCCCACCGATGAACGAAAGAACCAGCAATCCTGATGAATGCTGAAAAATATTCCATCAGATCACAGTTCTTGTTTTCTTGTGAGAACAAAGAATTAGCTTGTGGAAGTTCACAAGAAGACAACGGTGCAGTCATTGACCCAGATGAATTGTTCTGTGTTGCCTTGGTTCGGACTCGTTGTCATTGTTTGTCCTTCTTCACAACGTTCAGTGGCCAAACATGAACATGAGCTGTGGTGGTACACAACTGGAGTGGCTTGTGTGTGTTTGTTTGTTTATCCACTAATTACATTAGTTATGCTGCTGTGTCAGCATAACTAATGCTATACTCTCATACTATTTTTCAGTATGAGTAATAATGAGGAAAACACCCAACCACAGACAGAAGCTTCCTGAGCAACCAAGCAGAGAGATGACAACAATCCATAGCAAACACACACACTGTGTGTGTGACTCATCTCAACAAAAATAGATACAATGGCACAGTTATATATTCATAATGAGCATCAGGACATACAATAAATTATAATTATAAGGCACTTTTTCTATTGTTATTGACAACTCATTTAATATGGCAGCCACAGTGTGCAGTGTTTTACTGCTACAGTTTGTCCATTCACCATAGTAAATGGACAAAATGGAAAACAAAGTAGTTTTCTTTTAAAGACTTTCCATAAAACTAACTGATAAGCAGAAAGAAACAACTTGTTTTTCTGAATATAATCTGCGCTTCTCATGCAGCCAGACATTAAAAACAGCAGCGGTGGAGGCTGGTGGAGGCAAAACGACGTGAGCTGAAGCTTGTCCATCTCTGCACTGCCTCGCTCTCATCCCACACCGCTGCTGACCTACTTCCCTCACACACAGCACTCATTTCTCAGTCAAGGTTACACCGAGTGTCTAGGACAGAGTGACATTACCAGAGTGCGATGTGTGTGCATGCGTGTATGTGTGTGTGTGTGTGGGAAGGCTTAGAACGGACATGTGATGCTGCTAAAATTGGCCTTTTAAGCTCTCAACATTTTATGGAGGCAGCAACATTTGTTCATTAATGCAGATGACCTACATATTTATTCCATAATTGGAGAGAATGATGTGACTAGAGAAGATTCTCCAAATATTAGTGATTGTGTTTGTCTGTGTATGTTCTCTGGTTGTCTGTCTGAGCAGACAGAAAACGTTGAGTCTTCAGCCTTGACGTTTTCTCACCACAAATGATTTGATGGAGTCTGGAAGAGATTTGGAGCAAGATGGAACAAATGTAAAGAAAACCTGAATCTGACCCAGAGGGAAGTCAGGTCTGATGGGGGCGCTCTGGCTCCCACAGGAAGGCCCCTCCATGAGGGCCCACCAGCTCCTGGTCAGGCTGGGAGCATTGGCATGGCAACACACAACAGCACAACCTGCCAGCGCTGGTGTGTGAGGTTGGTACCAGCTACCAAATAACAGGACTCACCTCCACACACAGCTTGGGGTCTGGAATCAACTGTGGGAGAGCTGGACATGCTACTCTGGAGTTGCCATGGGAGACAGTCCTCGAGCAGGGAAGAGGGGGCTCACAATCTTCTGGGATGGTGTAATGGCAAGGCTGCCTCTGAGGATTCTATAGTGGCTGGCTGGGTTACAGGGGAGCTGTGATTGGGAACCACAGCCTCCACAACCTGAATGAACAGTTTGATGTGTGAGGTGGATCAGCAGAGCTGCTAACTGGTGGAGTCATCCAGGACACATTACCATGGATACTGCATTGTTAGCATGTCTTCATACAGCAACAGCCTTCAGCTAGAGATTTTTTTAGATTAGCTGCAAAACTGACTGCTAGTGGAGATCCTTCCATCCCACAGCATCACCATCCACTTTGAAGACACTTGGTTGATAGCAAAGAATATCATCTCTGCTATTTGCATTTGTTTAAGATGAAAATAAAGTATTTCTGAATTGAACTGAACTAAATCTGGATGAAGCTGTTAGCTAATCTGAAAAACAGTCCAGGTTCATAATGAAGATGTTTTTCTCTGTTAGTCTGTGCTTCACTTGTGACAAACAGCTAAACAGCAATAAAGGAAGTAAAGGAGTTCATCCCATTCACACCAGTCATCTCCAGTTAAACCATTTAGACCTCAGCTGACCGCACCTTATCCAGGGCCTCCCGCTCCACCAGGTCCTGCACCGCCAAGATCTTGATCCTGCAATGAGAGAAACATTCATATAGTGTAATATTAGCATAAATCACACATAATATTTTATCCAGCAGTCACTGGTTTCTGTAAATTCAATGGTGAGATCGCTTTATATATAATGTTAATATTAATATCAGATATCATTATTTCATAACCCTACCTAAACCTCATGAAGGTTTCATGACAAATTAACTGAGACTGAAATTATTTCTCTTCTTTCTGATAATCTGCTGGCATCCAAACTTGATTATTCTGATAAAAATTACTAAATTTATTAACCATGTCTGGCATTTATTATTAAATACTCATAGCCAAGCCAGGCCTGTTGTTGCACAACAGGGGAGAGTCCTAAATTAAAGGTGCAGACGTGTTATTGGACTGCAGGAGACGGGAGTTTACAGCCCAATAAACCTTTATCTGTTTTCATTCCAACTCATTTTCCAAATCAATGGTCAGCACAATAAAAAGCAGTCAATTTTTGAGTGGCCCTGGATCTTTTCCTCTAACTCCATTCAGCCGTGAAGAGAGGAAGTGCTTTGTGAAGCAATTTGACATGAAGGGAGAAGCATTCCTCTGTGAGTCGTTTGCTCTGACTTTCTCAACAACTGCATTTAAAGATGAGGATAAAAATGAGATAAAGTGGGAATCTAATATTTTCGTTCTTCTGCAGTTCTGGAAGCTGCTTACACAGCCAAGCATGCACAGCTCATGCAGCAGCAGCAGTAAATGTCTGGTGGCGTTGCAACACAGTGGAACTGAGTTGGTTGCACAAGGAGATGATGACTGAACTGCGTTCACCTCTCAGCATCTAATCTGAAATCAAAAAATCAGGTTACATAAGGGTCTGTTCTCTTGGTGAAATGCAGCCCCTAATAACTAGCATAGCTTAGCTTCTGTTATGACTGTACACACACACACACACACACACAAACAAACAAACACACACATGTAACTTGGCCCAGTGGCTCCACTCATACTCAGAGACCAAACCTGGTAGAATGAATCAGAATGTCATTATGTTTCTCCTGTTGCAGCAGACAGACAGACGTTCCTGCAGACTGCTTCCTGCTTCAGTTCGGCTGAGGCTGGGTCAGACCCAAACCATAAAACACACACAACTAAACACCACACTGATCGTTTTATCTGTCAGACTCTCAACTTCAATCAGGTGACCTGCTGTATTCTAGGAACACACTGATGTGAATGAGTCAGCTGTAAATCAGCTGCTGGCATAAACATTGTAACACACACAGGCACACACACCTACACACACCACACACACCTACACACACCACACACACAAATCTTGTGATTACATGAAATACCAATAGGAAGTAGATTTATCTTCAGTGTCGCTCTGACAACACAAATTATTTCTCATATCTGTTGGTGCTGCAGAGACATAAACACAGAGTTATAAAGTCAAATCAAATGTCTGCTTCAGTACATGTCAGATTACAGCAAACCTGAGGACAAACACAAGGTTGCATAAGCAACTAGATGAGCTGCTGGGTTCTGTGGAGGCATCTGCTGGGCCGCGCTGGCCCTGACAGCACACACTAATCTGATGAGAAGTTCACAGGTTTCAGCTTCAGACTCACATGGAGTTGTTCCTCTTTCCTAGATCCTCTTCTGCATCAGAATCACTTAAAGTCCTGACAAAAACTCTCAATTTCAGGAAATAACAGAGCAGTTACATGTAATAAAATTCTGTGTGTGTGCGTGTGTGTGTATGTGTGTGCATGCTTGCATGTGTGTGTGCATGCGTGTGTACGTGCGTTAGTGCGTGTGTGTGTGTGTGTGTGTGTGTGTGTGTGTGTGTGTGTGTGTGTGTATGTGTGTGTTGCTTGCCCTTGACTATGTTCATGTTCATTTTAAGTTTTTTTTATTTTGACTATACTCTGGGTCAGAGTATGAGTTGGGTCAGATTTTTTTCCCTTCAGACAGAGCTCATTCTGTTGACCTCTGGACAAGGTGGAGGTGTGTTGATGATGCACAGCTACATCAGGTCAGTCTTTGACCCTCAGCCAACAGTAATGCTTCTTTATAAGAGTGTTTGAAGTTGCTAACTACAGTGACAGGCAGTAGTAAAGTCTCCTTGTTATCTCACCAACCTTATGTTTCATGCACTGAGGTTGCTCAGCAGCCTGAATGCAGGTCCATTGCTCTGTCTTGTACATGTTTAGTTGAACTAAGATGTTTATGTGAGGCATTAATGTTGATGTTAGTCAGCGTTTACATGTGGAGCAGCAGAGGTTAGATTAGTTGCAATAAGTGTCAACTGTCTCCATGCCTTCTCGTTGGTTTCTGAGTTGCTGTTTTTATTGGCTGCTTGTTTGGTTACAATCTGTTTTCTAACATGACAATTTGAAAAGTAGGACCGAAAGATTTCCAATATGTTATTTGGAAAATAATTATAAATAATGATACAAATATCCATTTTAATAGTTGTATATAAGATATTAGAGCAAATTAGAGATGCTCCGATATATATTAATATCTGTATCGGTTGCAATGCTGAAAAAACATCCTAGATCAGGTATCAGTAACAATGTGCCTGATCCAAGAGGGCAGATCTATTTAGTCTAATGCTATGCTTTGAGCAACATCATACTTTACTATTTATCTTACATTATATTTAGAATTTCTAATTGCATTTTCTGAACCATTTGAAAGAAGGTTTGTTACAGTTTATTTTTACATGTTTGACTAAGGTAGTCAACTTGTTGATTTAGTCAGGTTAAGTTTCTTTATTTATTTTATATTGCCTGTTATACTCACTGACTGAACAAATTAAAGATGTTGCTTTTACATGTTTGACCAAGCTTGTGAAGCTATTGGTGGATTTAAGTGTTCTGTACTGGTATAGAGTTATATACATGTAACTGCAGATGTGCAGTTCCACCAGGTGTTTGCTAATTGCTGCTGGCTAGTCTGAAGGAGCGGAGTAGAGGGGTCAAGGGGAGAGCTGCTCTCTGAGGCCTGTGGTTCAGTTCCATCTTCAGATTTAAACAGGAACCTCCATCTGCACAGGGACCAACAGGAGAAATGCTAATG
>NW_015113856.1:298762-308533 GCF_001443285.1 Poecilia latipinna | reverse complement strand
ACTTACTCTTCTGTAGGGTTAGCAAACTCTTTTCAAATTATTGAGACATGTCCATTCTGAATATCTGGGAGATGCTCCATCCTTATGAAGAGTTTCCTTCCATTAAATGGTGGCGTCCTGCATGTTTTCATTCTCTCAATGGTGTTAATAATAACCTTCTTGTTCTTCTAATGAGCCGTCATTAAACCAGGGAGAGAACTAAAACATGCAGGGTGCCGGCCCTCCAGGACTCACTTTGGGCACCCCTGGTTTGATGAGTTTACAGTTAAACTGTAAAGTGACCTGCAGGTAGAATAATCAATGCTTCCTTGGTATCTACAGTCCAAAGGGCCAACACATTCAGCTTTGATTGTCCAACATGGAATCAAGGATAATTTGGAAAGTAGCTACTTCTATGTTCAGATCTGCACAGCGCCTGTCTCATTTCAGTGTGACCAGTGTGACCCCGCACACTGGTCACTGAGCTGGGTCAAAGCTCAACTCCTCTTAGGACTGTTACTGGTTAATTATTATATTGACTGCTCAACATATACAAATAACTGCTCTGTAGGAAACTGGAAACTGTTTTCCTTACAGAGTAAAAAGCCTTTCTGACATAGTTTCTCTTCAGATCAGCAGAAGTTTTGGCAGATCTGTAATTGGCTGATCTTCTCTACCTGTGAGAGAGGACTGACTGACACCAGGTGATGTCTGCACCGATGCGGCTAACACCAGTCACCCCACTGTGGACAGCTTAGTGACTCTGTCACCATGCAGCCACTTTTCAGACAAAAAGAAAATCAGTTTTGGCCAAAATCAGAATCAGTACTTCAGGCTTTTTAGAGATCGAGATCGGTCAGAAAACTGCAATCAGTGCATCCTGACACATGTATAACCTTATACACATACTAGGAGAAATTTTTAGCTCATTAATTATTGGAAGTTCAGTCCAGTTGTGCCATTGTAAACCTCTGATAGGAGCCTCTGTGTTCCTATCAGATTAAATTAATTTGCAGGTAATGCTGTACTCGCCACCAAACAGTGGGACTGCAGGAACACACACTGCAGGCTGAACCCGGACAGACTGAGCTCCCTTCCACTTCACTGCCTCTGTGTTCAGGGAAACATGTAAGAGCTTTACAGCAGCTTTACAGCAACCATAGATGGGTCAGGCCAGAGCTACAGCCTGAAAATAGAACCTCAAGTCGGACACTTCTCTAAACACTCCCAACTGGCTAACTCAATCTGGAACGGACAAACTGGGATTACTGGTTTACTTCAGACAAGCTCACAAGGTTTTACAGCATCTTTGGAAAAACAGAGAGCAAACAAACACAGGACTATTTGGTAGGTCAAATGTTTGTGATACCCTGTAGAAAATGAGTTATGGAATCAGAAAGTTAATCATAAATTCATAGGGCAATTTATAGGGTACACGTCCATGTTTTTCAGCATCTAGACATGATAAAAAAAACAATCTGCTGAAGGTTAAGCTGCACATCAGCATGGGCAAGAGACAGAATGTGAGTATTTCACAAACTGCAGATATCCTGGGAATTTCACACACAGGGTCACAGAGAATTGTGGGAAAAAATGAAACAGAGGGCAGAACGCCGCATGGTCAAAAATGTGTCATGGGTTTCTGTGGTCAGAGAAGAATGTTTACGATGACAGAAAGGTGAACTTTATTCCAGTAAACACTAATAACTACTAAGGTACGCAGAACATCATCTCTGAACGTCAAAATTAGAGAAAGCTCAAATTTGGTGTGAACAACATGAAAGCATGGATTGATGGTTCAAGTGGTGCTGTCATGGTTTGGAGGATATTGCAACACTTTGGGCCCCTTGGTCCCGACTCAGCATAATTTCACCCCTACAAGCAATCTGAGTCACTGACATTATGACCCCAGTAGAACCCTCTCCTGATGGTTCCTTCCAGTTGGTTATGCTGCTTTCTTGAACATGATGATGAGTTCAGTGACCTTCAGTGACCTTTGGTGACTTCTACAGTCAGATTCCAGTCCAACAGGGAAGTTCTGGATTCTCTGATGCAGAACATCATGAATGTGAAGCCGACAGATGAGCAACAATGCTCATCATAATATCCACCTTCATCATTTATGCATCACGAGTCATTTTAAAGGCGATGAGTCCAACACAAGCTGACAGGCAAAAAAAGTAAAGTCCTAATCCCAAACACAAAGGAACTAGAGGAAAAATCAGGTTTACAATAAAAATGTCTGCGTGTGTGCGTGCGTGAGTCTGTGTGTGTCCTTCAAATAAACAAGCACTTCCCTCTACTGTGTGTGTTCACACATGTAGACTGGGAGTGAGCAGAACACCAGCATGTTTAGCCAGTCTGGCCAGTTTCATTCCAACCGGATCACAACCAGTGTTATGTACACAGCGTGAGTCCAGTCAGAAAACCATCTGTTCAGCCGGATCTGAACCTCTGTGGAGGAGATTCAAATAAAAACAGAACTAATATTTCCAGAAACCAGAACTCTGCGTGACGGCCCAGGAGTCAGTTCTCCTTATCGTAACATGACTGAAGCAGAAACCTGTCTGATGACGAGATGAGACATGATGGAAGGCATTAATATCGGAGTGACTTCCCATGATTCCACAGGCGGTGGTAGAAATGCAGCAGACTGTTGGATCTGCTGGACGTCCATCAGACAGAGAAAGTTTGATGGTTTATATTTCTCCTCTCAGAGGAAACCGTGCAGCAGCAGGCGGCTTTAATGAGACGACGGTAACGTCTTTGCTCCATGATCTAAACTCAGGTCTTTGCCCTCCCTGGTTCATGTCAGACACACCCTGAGGAGCCTCACAGCAGGCAGCTGACACACACTGCTGAGGGGAGTCCAAAATGTTTGCCGCGTGAACCAAAAGTATTCTGGGGCCAAGAAAATATTGTTTTTAAAAACTAAACTCACCAAAAAGTTGTGTTATTTTTACTTGAACAACAATAAGCTAAGCATGAACTATAAGTAAACAAATAGGGTAATTAATTTTTTTTTGGAGGAACGAGATCATAGTTCTAAATCTTCAAATGATTTCTGCATGATTCCTTGTTAAATGAAAAGCTTTCAGTTTGCTTGTTATTCTGAGTTTGACTGAAGAAAACAATAAAACAGGATCTATGTCCGTCTACATACCTTGCTCTATTTACACAAGTTTTAATGCAGCAATTAAAAGTAGATTTGGCTGCATCAACGTGTATGTTGAAGTCATGAGTTAATGTGGTTACCATGACAAAAGAAGGAGAAAAAGAAAGCTTTTGATAAGATTTATCGATGTCTGTTGCTTCTAACATTTTTGCAGCGATTTTAATTTAAAATTTGGAATTTTGTCCTAATTTATTTAATTTAATTCTTGAATTGTCGCTGGAGGACCGCATAAAATCAGTCCAACGGCTTCAAATGGCCCCTGAGCCCTACTTTGAACACCCTCGGTCTAACCAATCCTGAGTACTGAACACGTGCAGTAGGTCTGAGTTTATTAGCTGCTTTCAGGATGTTTCTGAAGCCCTGTGTATGCATGTGTGTGTGTAGGTGTGTGTGTGTGTGTGTGTGTGTGTGTGTGTGTGTGTGTGTGTGTGTGTGTGTGTGTGTGTGTGACTAGGATGGGTCTTTCTCACACAGAGTGAGCAAACTGAAGACAGCAGACCTGCTAATGAATCTCTAGGATATGGAACCTTAACCTGAAGAAGTGCTGAGTTGCTCTTCTGTCAGCCTGATTGTCTACATTATCTGATCATATTAATCTCTAATGATGGAGTTTTTGTCAGTAACTGAGCTCAGCATTAGTAGGTTTGAACACTTCCTGGTTTAGAGGTTTTAGAGTTCAGCTTTAGCCTGATCAGCCTCAGAATGAACTCAGTCAGAGTGGATGGAGAGTTTATCTGAGCATCAAGTTTTCAAATCTTGCTCCATTTTCAGTTGGATTTAGAACTGGATTTTGACTGGACCATTCTAACACATGAATTAATATTTTGCGATAGTATTGTGAGAATGATAAATGCTACAATAATAATTTATTGATTCTTTTTTAGGTAACTGTAAGGCTGTGACTGCACCACAAACACAAATCCACATCTAAAGAAATCTGTATCACTAAACTGCACAGTGATTGCACTTAATAATATTTTATATTTTATTGATATTTATTGATGCTCTCATTGAATAATGTGGAGAAAACAGGAAAACTATGAATCTCAACAATACAGATAGTTTTGGCAGGTTTTAAACTACTTGTTGTCATGACGTTTATCATGACAACAAGAAATCAAAATTCTTATCTTGATAACATATTTATCACAAAAAATTATACAACAAAGGTCCACCTGTAAGGGCTCCATTTACTAATTCGGTGACCTCTCAAGGTTGTTGTTTTTTGACTGGATTTTAGGAATAGGGCATCGAGTTAAAGAAGTCAAAAATGTTAAGAATTTTTACTTAAAGGAATAATAAACATTTTCCTTCCCCCTTAGACTTCTAAACAACTAATTTGAAAATGGTTTTAATCACTAAGCCAGTGTGATGTTAGGTGGAGGGTAAATATTTCTATTTAATGAGTCATTGTGTTTGTTCATCTTCATCAGCAGGCCTGTACCTGGCTATGTACACAAAACCGCTCTGCAACACAACCAGGAAGCTGCCTTTACCAATCATCCTCATTTAAATGACACAATGCTGGGTCACATTTATGAATTTGAGTGATTTCCATTTTTAATGGACACATTTTAATGGGAAGATGCTTCATGCTTTGCAGAGCAAAGCTCTTCTGGGAAGGTTTCCATCTGCTTTAGCTGTGTGTTTATAACAACGTCTGACCATCTGAGAACATTGGTGAGGTCAGACACTGATGTTGGACATGAAGGCATAGTTCACAGGCTGTACTCTAATTCACCCCAAAAGTTTGTATAGAGCTGAGGTATCATTGCATAAGCATTTCATATGTGTTATAATTTTTTGATTAGTTTTTTGTTTTAAATCTCTGAAATATTTCCAAACTGCAAAGCGACCTTTCCTGTTTTATCCATTATTTTCAGAGCTGCTTTTTCTTTTCACACCATACGATTATGTTTTATGTTTAAGGAGTTGAGGTACATTGACAAAACGTGAAACTGCTGCTGTGCAAGTTACAAGTTGTTGCTAGGTAACCAAAGACTGAGTGACTGAGTTAGCTGATTCCATCCACCTTACTTAAGCTCAACGTGAGAGGCTGAATGGCTGAATGTCTGTCATCTACATCCCAATGAAAATGTCCAAGAATCACATCCACACATGTATTGTCACTAATGCATCATTGTGAGTTTCTTGGGAATTTTCAGTATAAATGGTGAGAAACATTGGTGTTAATAATAATAATAATAATAATAATAATAATAATAATAATAATAATAATAATAATAATAATAATAATAATAATGCATTTTATTTGACAGTACCTTTCAAAACATAAGGACACTTTGCAACATTAACGTTAAGTGTTGCTAACTCCCACCTGCAAGTGGGATCGATGTGATGAGCAACAAAAATTGAGGGATTTAATTTCTTAAAATATTAAAACTCTTTGTGTGTAATCTGTCAACTTGATTTTTTTTTTCTATTTTATTCTTTATGTTGACTTTGGATGGGGTTTAATGTGGAAAGAGTATCACTAAATTCCTTGCAAATGTTTATAAATTAGTTCCACAAAATAAATGGTTTTGATTGCAAAAAAAAAAAAAAAAATCTAAAAATGACTGCGAAATCCTGGAGGAACTGATCAATAGTTCTTTTTACTGAACCTACTGGTACACAGGACAAATGCTATCAGGCAAGGCCTGTTGTCCTGGTAACCACCAAACCCAGAGTGGTCCACTGGACCTCCAGACAGACAGGAACGATTCATCCAGATCTCCTCCACTTCTAGATCAGAACTCTCCTTCGGTGAGAGCAGTTAGTATCAACTGTCATCCTGAACCACAGCAATGTGCCATTCTCTCAAACAAACAGAAACTCGTCTCTATCACATGATATCCCAGATTAAGATATTTATCCTCCTGTGAGAACAAGTCTCGGTGACATTCTCCTCACCCCTCCTGCCTCCCAAACAGGTTCAGGCTCAGCAGCTCAGCTCCCAACTGTGGGACTGGCTGGGAAACTCTGGTCACACCCAGCACTCTGTATGACTGTCGCTGCCCTGCTGGATGACAATGAAGTCACTAAGAAACACTGAGAATTCACCAGAATGAACTGAAAGCACATCATATTCCGCCTTCATTGTCCTTTTCAGGGAGTATCTGAACCAGGCTGCAGGGGAACACCCAGCACTGAGGCATGGGCCAGGTACTGGTGCTGTCCAGGTAGTTTGTTTTAACCTGGTACCGTTTGTTGTTTCACCTCTACCTGCTCTAATTCTATGCCAGGTCAGGTAACTTCCTGATAAATGAGGTGTAATAAATCCCATCATCTAACTAGTTAGATGATTGGAGCCAGGAAGGGAAGAGCTTGGCAGCAGCAGTGTGGATAAGAGGATCGTCACTGCAGTCTGATCAGATCAGGCTGCCTGGACTATTCTGACCACAACCTAATCACAACCGGTCCAGCCGTAGAAACATGAATAAGAGAACCTGAATTCAGGCTGCACTTGGAAACACCATCACATCTTGAAAAATAAACTGGATTTCATTTGATGTCTGCAGTTTTTGTGTGATCTGGAGAGACCTGATGAACATAGCAGCTGTTTATGAACAAAACCAGGAGCAGCAGATGAGACAGAATAACAGCAGCAGCTTGAAGTCGCTACATTCAGCCTGGCTTGTCCTGATTACTGAGCAGCTGATTACTGAAAGTGAATGACTTCCTGTTTATTCAGCATTCACATTCTGAAACACGTAGGGACGCTCCACAGAACAAAGTTCATATTATCATTATTTTATTTTATTTTTTTTCTATTTTTCTTTGCTGTAGACATTGGGACAAAGTCAAACTGTGTCCGCTGGAATAAAATAATCCAATAGCCCAAATTTCCTGCAGTTCACATTAAGATAGAAGAAGAAACTCAATGAATATTATGTGTTTTCAGATTTGTAGATTATTATGAAAATAAAATCTGGGAAGGTTCTAATTGATTCTGTCAAGTTTACATATAGGCGACCAGGCTGTGGATAAAAATGGTGATGAACATAAAGAAAAGAATCAGCCTATTTTCCTTTGATTGGCTCTAACTGGTTAAATACGGTCTAAATCTGATTTTATCCTATTTATTAATTGCATCAAAACAAAGAATATTCAATATTTTGATCTACAGATGCCTCAATAAACAGCAGCTAGTAGGAGATAAATTTGTCATTCATTTTCTGATGAATTTTAAACTATGAATGAGCCAGCAGCACATCAGGACCGGCCTGAACTTCCTGATCGGTGCATTCAGATTCTGATCCAGACTCTGCAGCCTTTACGGCCTAAAGAGCCATTTAAACCCGCAGACCAGTGGATTAAAATGTGTCTGGAAACCTCTGCAAACGTCACACAACGACTGAAAAACAAAAAACAACTTATAATTTTAGATATAATTTGCTGCCATTTATAAAGAACCACCATTATGATTTCTACTTTTTGGGGATTTAAAATAACAGTAGACCTAAAAATGGATTAAAAGAGGGCAGATCTGTTTTTCTGTGGGACGGAAATTATGTAAAACAAACAAAAAACAAAAAACAAAATAAAAAGAAGAAGAAAATAACTGTTAGAATCCTGCGTTTGTTATTACATGTAAATTTAACATTATCTCCTGGTTCTGTTCATTTTTAATCAGCGTTATGATGAAGCTGTAGCGTTACTCACTCATTCTCCAGCAGGGTCATGCACACCACCTCCCTGACCCCCGGGTTGTTGGCCTTCTCGCAGGAGCAGCCCTGCAGGCTCCACGTCGCCAGGCGCACCGCGGGCTTCCCGTCCCGCAGCCCGAGAGGAGGGTCCACGTTCGGGCGCATCGAGATGATCTGCGCCGGTCCACCCGGAGGAAGGTCCAGGTCGTCACTTTTCAGACTGAATGAAGTGGGGCTCGGCTGAGACTTGGTGGTGCCGGTCAGTCCTCCGTTGGTGTTGGTGGAGGGCGTCCTGGAGCGCTCCACGTACACCTGGAAGCGGATTTTGTCCAGCAGCGAGCTGTTGACGTGACTGACCCTCACCAGGTCCTCGATGCTCCGGAACGGCCCGTACTCCGCCCTGTAGGCCACGATGTTCCTGACGATCTTCTCCGTGAG
Source organism: Poecilia latipinna (assembly GCF_001443285.1). NCBI lineage: Eukaryota > Metazoa > Chordata > Actinopteri > Cyprinodontiformes > Poeciliidae > Poecilia > Poecilia latipinna. Next base: position 300,292 of record NW_015113856.1, on the reverse strand, counting down.
GCCGCGGATGCTCATGAGCTGCGCCGCTGTGGCCGTGTTGATGTTGATGCCGGTGCAGGGCTGGTGCTCCACGTCTCTGCGCAGCGACGACGGGGAATGCTGGGAGGAGTTGGTCCTGGAGGAGACGCAGATTTCCAGCTTGATCGCCTCCAGCTTGGTGGCGCCCACCCCGCTCACCAGAGCGAGGTCCTCCACCTTCTTGAAGCCGCCGATGCAGTCCCGGTACTCCACGATGTTCTGCGCAACGGAGCGGTTGACTCCCGGCAGAGTCATGAGCTCCTCCTCGGTGGCCGTGTTGATGTTGAGCCGCTCGTGGTTGACCAGGATGTTGCTGAAATTGCACGCGGCGCTGAATTTGCGCTTCCCGCAGCTGAGGTCAGTGGGGTCCCTGGGGATGGAGCGGTGGCAGCCCAGATTCCCCCCCATGGCGGCTGGTTCCGGCGGGTCACCGGTGGACGGCTCGGTGCAGAGAGGGGCAGAATGGGCAGTAAGGCAGGAGGACGGCACCTAGGAGGGCAGAATGTGCGCAACAAACTGCGGCTACATTCTGCGCACTGCGAGGTGCTGAAACCCGTCTGCGCGTCCTGACGCAGAGATGGGATGTGAAATCCAGAGTGGGCAGTAAACTTTGCCCTGTGTGTCAACACGCAGCAGGCTCCACACACACACACACACACACACACACACACACACACACACACACACACACACACACACACACACAGTCCTCTGACAGCCTGGCATCAATCGCGCAACATCACGCCGCTCTCTGCTTCCGGTCTGGAGCAGCATCAGCCTCAGAGGGAAGACAGCCAGAGCCGCAGCAGCTGCATGAAGCCGCACAGCTGGAAGCCTTTCATCAAACACTCCACACATCTGGTCGGCTCACATCTGTGCATATTGGATTAAATCTATACTTCACACAAATGATCTAATAAGGCTTTTATTTTGAAGCCATGTTTTCTTATTTTCCGGGACGGCTGTCGTAGGAGGCGTGGCTTCAAGTGTGACAAGTAAGGAGGAGGGATGAGAGGGGACGGGGAAGGGCAGGGCGGTGTTGTAATACATGTACATTTTATTTTTGCTTATTACATGATAGGATATTATTTACATACCGAGCTGTTACGTAATACAACAGTATATTCAGTATTATCCAGCTGAGTGCGTTAAAATGAGCTGTCAGATGAACGGGAACAAGGTTCTGTTAGGAAATTAGAGGAGTCAGTATCTTACCTGCTGTTTATCAGCAGCTTCAGTGGAGCAACCTGCGGCTCCAGACCATCAGGTGGCTCTTTGAACCTTTTAAAATGGCTTTGAATTATTTAGCTACAAGGAATAACAAAAGAAACAGCTAATATTTTTAGATAATAAAAATATCCATCCATTCATCCATCCATTTTCTATACACCCTTGTCCCTAGCGGGGTCGGGAAGGGTGATGGTGCCTATCTCCAGCTAACGTTCCGGGCAAGATGTGGGGTCACCCTGGACAGGTCGCCAGTCTGTCGCAAGGCAACATAGAGAGGCAGGA
>NW_015113856.1:286509-295210 GCF_001443285.1 Poecilia latipinna | reverse complement strand
ATAAACTAAAAAAAAGTGTTATTTGTTATTATATCCAAAATTAAAAATATTAAGTTATTAAGAGCCATTGTGAAAGGCCCAAAGAGCCACAGGTTGCAGACCCCTGAGCTAGAAAGTTATTTTTTAGTTTAAGAGTCAAGTAAGATAGATACTGCTAGTAAGATATTGACTCAATAGAACCCCAGTTTAAACCATTTAAACTATCTATAGGAACTGAAAAAGAACTACAATATGCACAGCTAGCATTATAGCTAAAAGTAAAGTTAAATATCTCAGAGCTACTGTGATGGAACTGGGCTCAGTGATATGGTCTCTATCTATAAATTGATTGGATCAGTTTGCTTCTTTCTCTCACTAGATCACCATAACAACCAGTTCAGATAAGATGTGCTCCAGTTCATTCTTTATCATCAACATCTATCACCACTGTTCCTGGTGTGCAGTGCTGAAAAGCCCTCTTGAACAGACGAAATGATCCTTATATCCTGCTTCATCACCTTAAAATGCTGCCTCACTCTTTCACAATGGAACTTTGAAATACACACACATATGTATGTGTGTGTGTGTGTGTGTGTGTGTGTGTGTGTATATATATCAGCTGATTCTCAGCTCATGTGTGAAGCCAGCAGATCCTGCTGCAGAGAGTTCACAGTAAGCAGAGACAGTGCCTAGGAACACCAGTGTCTCATACATAGAGACACTTCTATATATGAATATTAATATGCAGACACTGTGTAAGTGAGAAACGTTCTGTTGCTGCAGAGAAGAGAGCCCCCAGGGTCTGTGAGGGTTTAGATGGCTGCTAGTCATGATGCAAAAGTATTATTTAGATTTTCTGTGGTACATTCATCTCAGCACTGATTCATTTTCATCAGTCTCTTTTAGCATTATGGAGTCATTTTGACTAATTTATTCTCATAAAAGGTTGATTTGCTTACATGAAACATGTGAGGTTGTGTCCAAACTGGGTTTTCCATGTCCCAGTTTACTCTAGAATGTGTATCTCTACAAAGTCATTGAACTCTCTATGATGAGTTCAATGACTACAAGGTGCCCATGTACTGTAGAAGTAAGATAAGCCCATATCATCATCCTTCCTCCACCGTACTCTAAACATCTCAGCTTTGCTCTCATAACTCTCAGGTCAATGTTCCAGGGATGTTCAGGTTCATTCAGATGCAGCTTTGTAAACCCAAGATTGTTCCGCCATTTTCTTTTTTAGTGAAAACTGGCTTTATCTTCCAACCCCTCTTATCAAGTCCATTCTTCTTCTGATTGTCCTCTCATGAACTTTGACCCTGAACATGCAGACTGTTGCCTGTAGTCAGAGACAGAGCTCTTACATATGTAGTTTGTCTGACCTTGGACAATCACAGTTACCAAACTTGGCAACAATTTCACATGTTTCCCTCTTGAAAATAATTGTGTCATTAAAGACTGACAGTTTGAAAATGGCTTCATCAACCTTCTGTTAATGAAGTTTATTTGACTAAACAGCATGTTGTTTCTAATTTCCCTCTGTTGCAGTTGCAGTTTTTCAGTCTTTCAATGTTTGTTTTGTCTCCATTTTCAAAAATAATCCTCAGCATGTTTCACCAGTTACAGTTTCTGGGATCAGAGTTAGAGCTGGAGTAGTTTAGGCAGGAATCAACCGTTAATTACACTACAGCGTTAGGTACATACAGAAACCATCAGTAAATGACCTGAACTGTTTTCACATATTAAGATTTGACATTACCATTTAATTTATCTTCCATTCACAACATGTGACTTCCAACTAAAACAGGTCCAGGTTCAGTCCATTTCCACCCTCGTCTTCAGGATTGATTGGATACAGTCAGTGATTGCCCAGATGGCTGACTGAATATTTACTTTGGATCCAGTTTCTTTGTAGAAGCAGAACCTCTCTTCTCCACCAGGAGCCCGGGGTTCTGCATGTCTGTCCTGCTACAGAGCAAATAGAGACAAACTGTGCCATCAATCCCAGCTTTGTCACCTTGTGATCATGTCATGACTACACTCCTCCTCTTCCTCCTTGTAACTGAAACGGGGTTAATGCCGTTCATTCTGGTATCAAGAGTTTTCATCCCAGTTCTTTCTCTGGAAGTAACTCCGTCCTTCATGGCTGGGGTCCAGCAGGGTCTCCTATGAAGGGGGACATGTCCTCCTGACTGAAGGAGGTCGTACAGGAGGTAGCAACAAAATACCACAGGAGATTTAGTTGCAAACAATTATTTATTAACTTGAGATTTTTTATTTTATTTTTACCTTTTGAATAATTTCAGTCCGATTAAAGAATGGATGTGATATTCCTTTAATTCAAAACTACTTTATTTATCCCAAAGAGAATAACTTGTATCATCCAAGTATCTTGAAATTGCTGTTGTGGATGGTGATGCTGTGGACAGGAAGGATCTCCAGTAGCAATCAGTCTTGTAATGAATCTGAAAAGCCCTCTGACTGAAGACGGTTGCTGTGCCACAATTACATGACTGTTATGACACTTTAACAGCTCACAGCTAACAGCAGAGATGATATTGTTACAACCAGCAGTTGTTAGCAAGCTCTACTAATCCACCTCATTTGCGTTTGCTGCTCTTCTTTGAATCTCTGTCTGGCTGTACGGTTAGAGAGATGCTGAAGTTGGGGATCCTTGTTTTTCATGATGGTTTGAACTTCCTCCTCCTCCCTCTGCTCCTGCTCTGCATCCAAAAGTCTCCTTTTCACCTCCTCTGGGGTCATAGTTCAGGTGTTATTTGAGCTTTTGAAATGCTAATCAGTTGCTCCCAGAGGTAAAAACGATACCCTTTTGCCATAGTTATGCAGCAACTTTCTGAAAGTAAAAGCTAAAATTCTTCCAGCAGCACAACATCCAAAGCCAGACAGGAACTGCTGCCCAAACATGCAGCATTCGTCCAAATAAATATCAAATCAAATCAAACTTTAGAAAAACAAATTAGAACTAACAGCACAGCTGCCACCATGAGCAGCACAATTCTAGAACTACTCATATTTGCACATATTGCCATTAAATGTGTCTGGATCAATAGAAAAGCAGAGTCTGAGGCAAATCCAGCTAACGGCTAACATTGTGCAAGAATATCATTTCATGAGAATACTGCTGATGTAGAAGCAGCATTCTGAGCCAAAACACAGTGAATAATACAATGTGGACTGATTTACATGATGGAAAATCTAAAAGCAGACATATTATTTTATTAACATGCTGTCATCTGTTTGAAGATACACATTCTGCCTCTTGGCTCTTTGTGTTTACCCAATCAAATGAGTGTACTGTTCAGGTAGGAGCCAGTTCCTGTGATGTGCGATCAGCAGTCAGCCAGCTGGTAGAGCAACCTGTGGCTCACATTACATCTCTATTTCCAGACAGGATGTCCCCTGGCCTGCATGCAGAACACTGCCACCTCATTATGTAACATGGATTTAGAACAAAGCTGGGCTAACAAGTAGACGTCTTTTTAACCAGAGTAGTGCTTTAAACTTGATGACTGGAAAAGAAGCAAAGTTATTGTAGAAAACCAGGTGAGTGTGCGGTTTATTCATTGGCACCGATGGGATCCTCTCATGTCCTGGTTTCATCGGACTTCTATTACCTTAGGGTTCAAAGCCAAAGAACATTACGCAAGCAGCCATTTTTACTGCCTTCTTAATCTGTCCTCTGACTGCCGAATGCCTGACATATCAGAGCCAACCCATATATGAAACATGTACAGAAGCATATATCAACACAGCTAGACGCTGTGGCATTCCAGAGATGCACCGGAGCGTAAAAAAGTTACTACCAAATGGTTTAAATTGTTGTTTTAAACAACTAAACTGTTTGGTTTAAGCAACCAAACAGAGAAGCTATGTAATTCTACAGACGGGTCAGTCAGATCAGGGTTCCACCAGGGTCACAGTCACTGATGATTTCTGAACCTGGTGGACGTCAGGCGCAGGCTGGCCAGTCAGCAACAGGGGAACTCAACATAGTCAGGAAACGCGCCCGGTGGCGAGAGTTTCTGTGTGTTCTGCAAACATCAGCTTAGGGTCCAAAAGGTCTGCCTTTTATTTGAACAAGCAAGAGAGAAAGATTCAATTACAGTTTCACCTAACTGTGTCTAACTGGGTTTATCCTGAAGTATCATTAGACCACAGCTGGAGCAATGTGGACAAGACACACTTGCTAATGAGAGGTTTTATTTAAAATGTTGAAAGTATATTTGTCATCTGTAAAACAAGAGTACTCTGACTCCATCTCTAACACTGACTGACAAACTTGATCTGTCCCATAATCATCTCTTGTTGGATTCTGTTAGAGTCACTTAGCTCTCTATGAGAGGCAGAGCAGAATTATCTGGCTCCTAATAGCTACACCTGCCAAGAGGAAGAAGAATGATGGGTCAATGCTGCAGCTTTCAACTCAACATCTTCAGCTTTTCAGTAAAACGTCAACCCTGGCCAAGTCAGATGACATAGTCCTCAACTGGAACCAGGAGGACTGCTCCGTCCAGGTCAGGGGTCAAAGTTTATGCATCTTAATGGAATGTTCACAAATGATGGGAGACTTTGGACCAGGATATGTCCTGGAACCCTCCCTTTTATTCTGGTCCCACTGGGAGGAGACCCAGATCTTAGTGGAGGGACTGTACATGTCTTCTGGTCTGTCAGAATGAGTTGGAGTCCTGCTGGGTAAGGAATGTTTGGGTTTTCCTTCTGGAATTGTCATGTGATTGGATCTCCGATCACATGACTTTATCTCCAACAGAAGTCCAGGTAACAGCAAATACCGACTTCTTTCAGTTCAGGAAAACACAAAGAACGCCAACAAACTTTACTATCCAGAACATAATTTTACCTGTTAGAACTCCTACAAAATAAAACACACTGATGAGACCACTGGAGCACTGTTCTTTCAATAAGACCTATAATCTGTCCTGTAGGAGAAATAGTGGCATGGAGGTAAGAAGGAGGACATCTGGGTCAAAGGTAAGGCCAATAGAAATGGGGTGGTTGGGCTGCCTTTGCTCCACAGAATTGCAGTAAAAGCAGCTGTGTTCTGGTTAAAGTTCAGACCCAGAGATATGGCTCATGCAGGGACAGGACCATCTCTTACTATCAAGAAATAGTGTTTTAGAATGTTATGCTGCCACCTATTGGGCAAACTGCAGAACGTTTTGCTTAAAGGCCACAATACGCTTAAGGTTGGTGGCGTTTGATCCGTTTATCTTCCTATTTGATGCCAGCCAAACGGCTCTGGTCACAGAGAACATTAACAACAGAGGGGATTTTAGACTACTTGGCTTTCTACCATGGCCTGGGGAGCATCACAATAATACAAAAACTAAAAGTCTTTTATGGTCTGAATGAGTTCTACATTTCTCATTTTCATGTGTTGTTTACATGAATGTGCACCAACCCTGAAGCCAGCCAATCACTGAACAGATGTTGAGAACAGATAAATGTGTGGATGTAACAAAACTTTATCCAGCTGAAGGAAAACTGAAGTTCTCTTTGGACCTCAAGAGAGACGATCTAGAGTCAACACAGCTTCAGTTTTACAAACTAGAAACTAGAGATTAGACTGAAATCTGGGTGTAGTGATGAACTCTGACCTGAACTTTCAGACACATAAAGACGGTTACAAAGCCGGCCTTCTATCACCTGAAGAAGAAGAACATTTTCAGGATTAAAGGACTAATGCCTCAGCAAGATCTAGAGAAACTCATCCATGATGTGTTTATTTTTAGTCACATTGATTACTGCAACAGTGTCTTTACAGGTTTGACTAAAAATGTCTGACTTGTAAAGGTCCAACTTTACAGTTTTTTTTTGTCAGCAAACTAAAAAAGTCAGCTGACCAGCCAAAGGTTGCAGCTGACTGATACAATAATCTACTGACTAGGTTATTTTATCTTTCATATTTTTATTTTTCATAATTTAGTAAAAGTCAGTTTTTCCTTTGACAAAAAAGTTTGTCAAACCCCCCCTCCCCAAAACATTTATTCAAAGCAACAAAAGGGTAAAATATCCAAAGGACTAAATACTTTTTATATGAACTGTAGATATTAAAAATGTGAAAAAAGCAACTTCAATGCATTAAATTAGGGACCCTCACTTGTACATGAGGATCAGCTTACAAAAGGTTTTCCTGGTGTCAACTGGCTCTTTGGTTTGTTTGAGTTTGTCTGCAGAAAACCTCGACCTTCAACCGAGCCAACGCACTGGAGATAACCTTGGACCCTGAAAAAAGAACCACATCATTTACTAACATCTTGTACTGCTGTGCTAAAATCCTGTAGCCATCCAAACCTTTAACACAAAGCTAACGTGAAACGAGCTCAATATGTTACATCAGCACACTGGGCTGGCAGTCACTTTAATTTAAGCCAACGTTTTAAAAAGTGACACTTTCCAAACTCCAGAATTTCTGATTAAAGTGACTTTTATGAGAGTGTGCTGAAGAGGCCAGAGGCACAAAGTGCTGCCCTTTCCCCACATGTTGCTGCACACTGTTAGTCAGTTGGCTAACTAATGGCTACTACATTTTTTCCTCACTAATCTATTTATACTGAAAGTTATTGTGTCATGAAACTCTTATAACTTTAAAATGTTGTGACTTACAATGAATATCCTTTATTTCCCCCATCACAGTTTTATTTTGTGACTTTGTACATTAAAACATAACATTACAAAAAATAGATGCAGTCCAACTGATGTTTACTGTCAACCTGAAGCAGGACAGACAGACTGTCTGCTTCATCTTTCATAGGAAGTTTCTGTTGGAAAATATTCTTATGCAAAATCTGTAGAAGCTCCAAAAGTCAAATCCAAGCACCGACTGCACAACGCCCTCTCCTGATTGGTTCTGCTCTGCGTGAGCCCACTGAGGAGTCCTTTTGGTTTCCAGGGGCAACACCATCTACAACACTCACATTAAACACCATCTCTATACACAGGCCAACAGGAAAGAACAGAAGGGAAGAAAATATGAACAATCATGAGTAAACACTGCTATACCTGGTTACAGTTTTAGTTAAAGCAGCAGTGGCTCATGTTAACTGCAGCCTCACACTTTGAGTGTACAGGAAGTGGTGGGCTGACCCTTTGTTTGGGTTTTGGCTTGAAAAGATTGTGCAGCATGAAATATTCCCAAAGCAAAAGAACAAAGAGCAAAGAATAACTGAACTCCGTCTGTTTGAATCAGGAAGATAAAATAGTAGTCATGCTTCTTTGCGTACATTTGTATGCCCCAAAATAGATCCAGAAAAGAGATAATGAGGGTTATTTAAGGTTAAACTCAGACTATGCTGCCCACTGGCTTTCACTTGATAGTCACACAAGGTGGTCAAACGGTGGGAGTAGTTTGATCAGCAGATGGCAGATTGGCAGATCAGAACCAACAGTCCAGAGAAAGATTAAAAGATCTTCTTCTTCTTGCCCTTGTCAATGGTCCTGCAGAAACCAGAGCAAAAATGCAGACTTACAACTCAACACATTTATCAGTCATCTGATCTAAATCCTGATGAGGACAGAGCATTGCTATAGGGATCAAACATAAATCTGCAGTAACTTTTATAAAAATATATTTCTTATAACATGAGACATGGATCTGTGAAAAGATGGATCTCCTCCTCCCTGTGGTCCTACTGCCATCTACAGAAATGCACCGCTCCTGCTCAGAAAGATCGTGATAGACTGCATAATAAATGAATTGTACAGATATACTTTTGAAAGAATAGATATTGTGGCATGAAAGTAAAGCTAAATGTATAAATATTTATTTGGTGGGGCATAAATGGATTTTACATTCTAGACTGAAATGCACTATGTAGGTCAACACCAATAATCTCCACACTCAGACTGTCTGAAAATGCTATGTGCAATATCTTTATTGACTGTCTTAATTGTTCATTGTTTTTGTTGGTGCCTCATATATATATATATATATATATATATATATATATATATATATATATATAAATAATGTTTGTATAATGCTTATTCTAGATTTTAATTTTATTCATTTGTATTTATTTCATTATTATTTACCTCCACCTGTATACAGTTGTATATAGGGCAGGGTGATGTGGCTGAAAAATATATCACAATATAAGCATTTCATATCAATCAATAACAATAATTGTTGATTCGTTATTCTGTTTTAAATATCTAAAATCCTGCTGGGGCGGATCTACTGGGGTGGCAGTTGCACCCCAAATGAGAGCCTTGCCACCCCTGTTGCCACCCCAGCTGGCGACAATGAATTCAATAAATAGTTATGGCAAATCGAACATTAAGCGCATGATACTCTTTTTTCCGACAACACTGAATGCAACACAATGTAACCTGACACCTACTGCTAAGTAGCGGGAAGTGCGAGAGAAGGACAGAGCGCCAGCAGCATTGGTGGATATATACGTTACTGGACTGGACATCACGTGACTTATTGCCATTGCTGTCCATTGAGTCAGAAATATCGGTGGTCAGGAAACTACTACAATCACGCAAAGAATCAGAACAACGGACGCAATGTTTAGCAGTTAATTCAACCATAGATAATGGTAATAAGGGCTTCAGATTTCACAGGTGAGGAAAACGTTTTAACTTAAAGAAAACATTGAACAAGTGAGCAGTGGGTCAGTTATACTAGCCTAACTGTTAGCCTGCTATGGACTTTGATAACCTGAGCATGTGCTGC